>NC_053023.1:408012249-408189820 GCF_003073215.2 Triticum urartu
GAGCCCAGATTCCGCAAAATGGCTTGATGCCATGAAATCTGATATGGGATCCATGTATGAGAACAAAGTGTGGACTTTGGTTGACTTGCCCGATGATCGGCAAGCCATAGAGAATAAATGGATCTTCAAGAAGAAGACTGATGCTGACGGTAATATTACTGTCTACAAAGCTCGACTTGTTGCAAAAGGTTTCAACAAGTTCAAGGAGTTGACTACGATGAGATCTTCTCATCCGTAGCGATGCTTAAGTCCGTCCGAATCATGTTAGCAATTGCCGCATTTGATGGTTATGAAGTTTGGCAAATGGATGTCAAAACTGAATTCCTTAATGGATATCTTAAAGAAAAGTTGTATATGATGCAACCAGAAGGTTTTGTCGATCCAAAAGGTGCTAACAAAGTGTGCAAGCTCCAGCGATCCATTTATGGACTGGTGAAAGCCTCTCGAAGTTGGAATATACGCTTTGATAGTGTGATAAAAGCATATGGTTTTATACACACTTTTGGAGAAGCCTATATTTACAAGAAAGTGAGTGGGAGCTTTGTAGCATTTTTGATATTATATGTGGATGACATATTGCTGATCGGAAATGATACTTAATTTCTGAATAGCATAAAGGATACTTGAGTAAGAATTTTTCAATGAAAGACCTTGGTGAAGCTGCTTATATATTGGGCATCAATATCTATAGAGATAGATCAAGACGCTTAATTGGACCTTCACAAAGCACATACCTTGATAAAGTTTTGAAGAAGTTCAAAATGGATCAAGCAAAGAAAGGGTTCTTGCCTGTGTTACAAGGTGTGAAGTTGAGTCAGACTCAATGCCCGACCACTGCAGAAGATAGAGAGAAAATGAAAGTCATTCCCTATGCTTCAGCCATAGGTTCTATCATGTATGCAATGTTGTGTACTAGACCTGATGTGTGCCTTTCTATTAGTTTAGCAAGGATGTACCAAAGTAATCCAGGAGTGGATCACTGGACAGCGGTCAAGAACATCTTGAAATACCTGAAAAGGACTAAGGATATGTTTCTCGTTTATGGAGGTGACAAAGAACTCGTCATAAATGGTTACGTTGATGCAAGCTTTGAAACTGATCCGGATGACTCTAAGTCACAAACCGGATACATATTTTTATTAAATGGTGGAGCTGTCAGTTGGTGCAGTTCCAAGCAGAGCGTCCTGGCGGGATCTACATGTGAAGCGGATTACATAGCTGCTTTGGAAGCAGCAAATGAAGGATTCTGGATGAAGGAGTTCATATCCGATCTAGGTGTCATACCTAGTGCATCGGGTCCAATGAAAATCTTTTGTGACAATAATGGTGCAATTGCCTTGGCAAAGGAATCCAGATTTCACAAGAGAACCAAGCACATCAAGGGACACTTCAATTCCATCTGTGATCAAGTCAAGGAGGGAGACATAGAGATTTGCAAGATACATACGGATCTGAATGTTGCAGACCCGTTGACTAAGCCTCTCTCACGAGGAAAGCATGATCAGCACCAAGACTCCATGGGTGATAGAATCATTACAATGTAATCTAGATTATTGACTCTAGTGCAAGTGGGAGACTGAAGGAAATATGCCCTAGAGGCAATAATAAAGTTGTTATTTATATTTCCTTATATCATGATAAATGATTATTATTCATGCTATAATTGTATTAACCGGAAACTTAGTACATGTGTGAATACATAGACAAACAGAGTGTCACTAGTATGCCTCTACTTGACTAGCTCGTTGAATCAATGATGGTTATGTTTCCTGACCATAGACAAGAATTGTCACTTGATTAACGGGATCACATCATTAGAGAATGATGTGATTGGCTTGACCCATCCGTTAGCTTAGCACGATGATCGTTTAGTTTGTTGCTATTGCTTTGTCCATAACGTATACATGTTCCTATGACTATGAGATCATGCAACTCCCGAATACCGGAGGAACACTTAGTGTTTATCAAACGTCAGAACGTAACTGGGTGACTATAAAGATGCTCTATAGGTGTCTCTGATGGTGTTTGTTGAGTTAGCATAGATCGAGATTAGGATTTGTCACTCCGAGTACCGGAGAGGTATCTCTGGGCCCTCTCGGTAATGCACATCACTATAAGCCTTGCAAGCAATGTAACTAATGAGTTAGTTGCGGGATAGTGCATTACGGAACGAGTAAAGAGACCTGCCGGTAAAGAGATTGAACTAGGTATTGAGATACCGACGATCGAATCTCAGGAAACTAACATCCCGATGACAAAGGGGACAACGTATGTTGTTGTGCGGTTTGACCGATAAAGATATTCATAGAATATGTAGGAACCAATATGAGCATCCAGATTGCGCTATTGGTTATGGACCGGAGATGAGTCTCGGTCATGTCTACATAGTTCTCAAACCCGTAGGGTCCGCACACTTAACGTTCGGTGACGATCTGTATTATGAGTTTATGTGTTTTGATGTACCGAAGGTAGTTCGGAGTCCCGGATTTGATCACGGACATGACAAGGAGTCTCGAAATGGTCGAGACATAAAGATCAATTATTGGAAGCCTATGTTTGGACATCAGAATGGTTCCTGATGAGTTCGGGCATTTCCCGGAGTACCGGGAGGTTGCCGGAACCGCCCGGGGAGTATATGGGCCTTATTGGGCCTTAGTGGAATAGAGGAGAGGAAGGGAAAAGGTGGAGGCATGCCCCCCCTAGCCCAATCCGAATTGGGTGCCCCCCTTTTCCTTCCTTCTCTCCTCCCCTTCCTTCTCTCCTACTCCTACTACTTGGAAGGGGGAATCCTATTCCCGGTGGGAGTAGGACTCCCCTACACTACAAAAAATAGACTTCCGTCATGATACATGTTTGTCACAGTATGTCATGTTTTTTGTCATGCATGTACATCCATGATGATTTTATGACAGAATCAAGATAGTCATACATGTGCTGTCGTAGAAGTGTCCCATGACATTACCAAAATTATCATCATGGAAGTGTCCACTTCCATGACGATAAATCGCGCGTCACAGAAATGCTTTCATCAAGGGTGACCGACACGTGGCATCCACCGTAACGGAACGCCGTTAAGCTATCGGGTCCGGTTTTGGATCCGATAACCCGTTAACAGCCCCGACCAATGGGGATTTTCCATGTGTAAAATCATCATTGGCTGGAGGAAACACGTGTTGGCTCACTGTTGGGACAGATGTCATCCACTCATTGGACCCAAGGCGCCTATGATACGTCGACACGTGGCACGACCCAAGAGAGGCCAATTCCTGTGAAAAGGCCGGCCCGTTTGACTTGGTCAAAAGGTGGCGGGCCGGCCCATGGAAAGCCTGTTAACGGTCTATTCGCATATAGCCCATTTACAGCCCGCTAACCAAGGGCCCATTACGACCTCTCTGAATTAGGCTGAGTACCGTCATCTGGGTCGTCCAATATGATTCCAGCCCATTTTAACTTCCGGCCCATGTATGGCCCATGACGTCTTTTGGCCCATATGAGGCCCTTTGTAACTCTTGGCCCATTAACGGCCCGTGGTGAAACTAGCCCATAATGAACAGTGTATCACTTCATACCCATTAACGGCCCATTATTCCATTAGGTCGTTTCCAGCCCAGGTTATCTTTCGGCCTTCTCAGGGCCCATTTATTCTTGGGCTCATTTCCAGCAATTCGGTTACTTACGGCCCATTACTGTCATTTCTGCCTGTGGGCCAAATTCAGCCTGTGGTTATAGTCGGCCCGTTTGTGGCCCGTTAATACATTGGGCCGTTTTCATGTCAAAAAACCCGTTGGGCTGTTTTCATAGAGTTATCAAATACAGCCTATTAACGGCCCATTATGGTCCACGAATAGTACGGCGCATGATTGGCGAAATGATGATACGCCCCGTAGAAGGCCCATAGATTGTACGGCCCGTAGAAGGCCCATGGATCGTACGGCCCGTAGAAGGCCCATGGATCGAATGGCCCGTAGAAGCCCCATGGATCCTACGACCCGTATAGAAGGCCAATGGATCCTGCGGCTCGTAGAAGGCCCATGGATCATACGGCCCGCGGGAGGCTCATGGTTACAACAGTCCGTGTGTTGCCATGATTATTTTGGCCTAGTTTCCAAAAATAGGTTATTGTGGCCACTAGAAAAACACAGAAAAAAACTGTAGTGACTACAAGCAAACAACTAAACAAGACAATAAGGAAATAAATAAGCAAGTAATTAACGCTAGCCTATTACCGCTATTACACATATTACATCCACTGGGCATCAAAGTTCACCACCAGTGCAAATATAGGGAACAAAGCAGCATATTACATACATTGGCCGTCAAAATTGGCCACCAATGCAAATAAATGCGGCAGCAAAACAAGAGCATAACTGAAACAACTTCAGAAGAGCTCAAGAAACATTATCCTGGGTATCCACCATGCTGGCAATAAGCTTAGCAAGCATATTAGCTTTGTCCTGTTTGGCGCTAAAATCCTCCAACGCTTGCCGTTGCACCAGAAAGTATGAATTTGAATGCTCCAGGGACTTCCGCAGTCCTTCCGCTTCTTGTCGCAGCATAGCTGATCGATGTCTTTCAGCTTGTAGTTGAGACTCAAGAAACCGAACTGATTCAGACAGTGAGTTTCAATAGCTTGTGCAAGCGGTAGTGGCCAGTAACTCAAACACTAAACCAAGACAGGACTTTGGGGTTGTCTCACTGTCTTCGAGATAGTCTTCCTTAGTTGTTTTATCAGATTTGTTGGAGACCAACAAGGATGTGTCACTATCCTAAACCTTATCTGCATTACTTCCTTTACCATTGCTTAATAAGGCACTCTTCCCCAATATTATGTCAGCATTCTAAAAGAAGAAACAAGCAGACACATAACAGGTTTAGCACTAGTATATGAAACTCATTTCGGTGAACCAGTTCATTAGTAAGGTGGACATGATTAAACTACCAAGTCTTCTATTGCCAAGCACTAGTACATAATAAAAACATCAAACAAACATATATCTAATTCCTATGGTCACTGCATTGTCTTCCCAAATCAAAATAGAGACACGGTTCAAATCATATCAGTTCAAGACAAAGTAGCAGTGAAAGAATACAAAGCATGGGAAACTACACAGCACAACAAGATTTCAGATGGGTACCATGGGTCTACATGTACAACAACACTATTGGCTCTGTTGTGATGCTAGGAATGTGCATAATATGAGAAGTCAACATTATACACAATTGAAATTGAAATCAACAGAGCTATTGATAAGAGGAAACCTGTTAAAGAAACATGCGTGAACATACCTGCTGTGCCATTGGAGTTTCGATTGGATCCTTCAATTTAAAAATAAGTTTGTATGAGTAAATACAGTGATACAAGAGCAAAGTAGTATGCACGATAGCAATCATAGTTAAAAAAAAGGCACGACTAAGCGAGCGCTTAAGCGCGCCTAGGCTCTAGGCGTTGGCAAAACGCATTGCGCATAACTACGCTTAATCTATGCATAACTGCGCATAAGCATGCGCTTTGGTCAGTAAAGCACAAGGCGGTGGCAAAATGCACAATTAACGCCTAGCGCTTTTTTGAACTATGATAGCAATGGAATCTTAAATTAGAACAGTTGTTCTTCAGGTTTAGGCACTTGTTCTACATGAACAGAGTACAGTAAGACGCAAGAATATAGTACTTAAAAATAGAAAATGAGCTCATAGACCTTACCACATTCTTGGTTCGGAACCAGTACAAAACAAGGCGTTCCCAGTCATCGTCCAGTAAATGTGTCTCAGGAGAACATAAGGGAATTTGATGAGTTTCTTTGCCGGTGAAGTACGTTTTCTTCAGGTAATTCCAATACTGCCATCAAGCATTCTTGAAGAAAGCAGAGGTATTAGCACAGGTTTCCTCATCTTGAGTTTCCTAATCGGTCCTTCTCTATAGAGAAAAATGGGAAAATTTGCTATATTATAACCATCATGGAGGTAGGATGTATGGGACAAAGCAAAGTAATTGCCATGAATAACATTACTTACACATAACTCCTGGACAAACACCTGCAACTGGCATTTTCCTTCATCTTCAGTATAATATTTCCAAGATGGGAAGATACGCACATACGATTTAACAACATCAAATGCGATAGATGCTAAACTATGACTAGCTGGTTGAGCTTCCTCCACAGGAATAGGCGTACTAACTGGTGGAGTTGGGGTTCGCCGTGGTAGTACTGGCCCCTTGAGCACTGGAGCTGCCTTACTAACTACTCTTGTTTGGGAGCTCTATGGTGGAGATGGTGCTGTGTCAACAGGAACTAGGTTACTATCTTCTGGGGTTGGGGTTAGATTGGGTGAAGCTGGTTCTCTGTCCATCGCGGTAGGGGTACAATCTGCGAGAGTTTGGGTTATGTGTGGCAGGGCTGGTTCTCGTGCATGTACAACCGGGGTGCTATCTCCACCAAGAGGTAGCACTGTTTTATTTGAAGACTGTGTTTTTAGTCCGCTAGATACTGGCATCACCCGCTCCAATTCAAATGGATGATAAACAGGAAACATAGTTGAATGTACAAACATTGTATGAGAGACAGATGCAATAGATAGTGTGGAAAAAAGAGGGCATGAAATAGTTGACATGTATATTGTTTAACTAAAATGGATAGCATGACATAATTTCACATATATGATGTCTATTTAAACTGGATAGCATAGCATAACATAATTCAAAGATATGATGAATAATTAAACAGGATCACATGACATAATCCACCTACATGTTATCTAAGTAATCAGGATCGCATCATTTAATTCACATATGTGATTTATATGCTAAACAGAGGACATTCGATATGATGTCTGAACTAAGAACATGGTGTTGAATATTGTGTATATGATGTCTAAACTATGCAATGCAAGACACCATATGCATGATATGAGCAGTATAACCGTGCCAAGTTAGAGCATACACCTCGGTGGGGGAATATCACTGGTCATCTGTCTCTAAATCCATCTCTGAGGAGCTATCGGGACCCAACAAGAGATCTGCTTTGACAGGTAGCACTGTCTGCTCTGAAGGCCTTGTTTTCACTCCAGATTTTTCAATCTCCCACCCAAATGGCGGATTCACAGGAAGAGTAGTTTAATGTACAAACATTGTCGACAAATGGAAATGTAATGAAGAAAAGGATGGGCAAGATATCATTCAAATATATGATGCCTGGTTAAACAGGATGGCATTGCACATTTCACATATATTATGGCTGGCTAAAAGACATGAGACTGCATAATTCCCATATATGCTATCGAAACTAAATAGGTGGCATTACAGAACATGTCTAAACTAAGCAGATGACATATATGATGTTAAAAGTAGGCACTGCAAGGCAACACATGCATGATATGACTAACATCATCATGCCAAGGTAGAGCAAACACCTTGGGGGGTAAATAGGAGTGGTCAGCGGCGTCCGAATCCGCCTCAAAACAGATATCTTCCTCTGGATTACAATCTAGAGAGGGGTGGGGAGGGTTTGCCATTGAACCCACCATGGAGCAATCTCTGCATGACATTGTATTGCCGCGCAAAACTCTTCTCTTTTTCTCTACATGTTCAGCATGATTGTGTACAATATCTGACATGCATACGAAAAAATATGGTGAGATTATGTAAGGAGAGCATGCAGAAATTTAGAGTGATGGTAACAACCAGTGGATGGATCCAAAAATAATGATAGCAGGCTGATGATTGCTTTAATTTAATAAAAAGACAGATGATGATTGCTTTACTATTTGTTTCCCACCCAAGATGAACAACATAGGCATACCCTAGGTGAGCCATATATTAGAAAGAGATATTATTCATTGCTTCCTCGATATGTGCCCCACAACTAATTTAGAACTCAAGTTTGAACATTAATTTGGACATGACTTGGAGTCCAAGAGGTGAACAGGACGTCAAGGCTGAAGCAATACAAGACAGACATCGTCAATCTCAAGTGGGATTCTAATAGCATCTCCAATAGATGATGTAAAATAGATGTAAAATTTACATCACCAAAAACCACCCGACTACAACAGATGAGGTAAAAACTGTTGACTCTGAACTTAACTGTCGAAACTGAAACTTACTATGGAATCTCAATGTTACTGCCGAAACTTAATGCAATGGTAGCAGAGAGGCACTTGATATAGTTTAGGGAGGGCCTGCAGTTCATCTTCAACCTGCACCCCCCTGAGCTGCCAGCCACCACCGGCTGAACCGCTGGCCCCAGCGCCGCCTTGCCGCCCTAAAACAACTCCCAACCGCCGGTCCGCCGCCACCCCGGCCAGCCCTCTAGGCCCCCCGCCCCCACCCTGAACCCTAAGATAGATAGTGGGGTACCTCTCCGGCGAGCCCCCGTCCCCATTGCGGGTGGTTCTTCCTTAACTCCGGCGAGCCCCCCACCCCCTGAAAATCGACTGACCCAAAAGTCAATTCAGTCAACCGAAGTGTAGCTAAATCGGAGCAAAGCAACAGCACAAGCGAGGGGGAGAGCAGCAGCGGCAACTCGAGCGAGCGACAGCTAGAGTAGCAGCAACAGCTGGGCGAGCGAGTGATCAAGCGAGAGCCGGAGCAGCAGCAGCAGCGCGAGCGAGCGAGAGCCGGGGCATCAGCAGCAGATCCGGCTGGTATGGACGCCGCCGCCGAAGGGGCCTCACACTAGGGGAGAGCCGCCGTGGAGATGTCGCCCACGGCGCTGGCTTCAAGGTAGCCGCTCCATGGGGGTGCGGGATGGAGCATCGTCGGCGCTAGGAGGTCAAGTTAAGGAGAAGGTGCGATGCGATGAGTGTACAACCTCTTTGGTGGCACCGAGTAGGCCTCGGCTTCGTCCGAGGAGTCGGTGAGGATGCTGCGGTTCCGATGGAGAAGGTTAAGGTGGCGCTGTGGGGATCGAGCAGCCGCGATAGATGAGGCGATCGTCGGAGCAACTCCTTGGACCCTTTCGGCTCAGGGTTAGAAGGGGGATTTCGCGTGTCGGGATTTGGCAGCTGGAGGGAGTTTTCGCGCGCGTTGTAATTTCGGGATAGCAAGGCGCGGGTTGTGAAGGCGCCAGTTTTGGGAGCACGATATCTGAATTTTCGGGATATAACAAAGCGCGGGTTGAATTTTAGGGACAAGCCTAACGTTAATATTGTACTTGTACGTACCAAATCAATTCACACTTCCCTCAACCAAAAAGAAAAGAAAAAATAAAACTATTCACACCACACAAAGAGAGATTCCCCACCGTTTTACTATAAAAATGCTATTCAAAGCTACTCCCTCCTTCCATCTATATAGGGCCTAATGCATTTTTCGATGCTAACTTTGACCAAATATTAGAGCAATAATATATGACATGCAACTTACACAAAGCACCGTTAAATTCGTGTGAAAGGAGCTTTCAATGATATAATTTTCACATGTGCATGTCATGTACTATTAATCTGTTCAATAGTCAAAGGCGGTCTTAAAAATGCATTAGCCTATATAGATGGAAGGAGGGAGTTTCCATGTTATGTCCATTAAAATTTTCGCTTGCTGTATAATGCATGTAACCTACTCATACCAACATTTTAGTGCATTCCAAATGTCTATACTACCGCTGCAATTCGGCAACTGAATTTGAATTCGTTTCTCTATTTCAATAAGAATCTACAATCATGATTGTTGCCAACTTCAACCATCATTCGTGTATTACCTTAATAACACACCACATGATTACTATAGAGATAGATATGAACTATGTGTACTACATGAACTCGAATTCTATTTTTTGAATACACTTGATGTTGATTCCAAATAATAGTACATTTGATGTACTAACTATATATTCATAATCTAAACCATGTTCCATACGTACACCGTGTTTATCACACATAGTATAGTGCCCCGCCCCCTACATTATGACAAGTATTTAGCTGAGCTGCAAAAGCCACACATTAGCCCAAATTATGATCAATGTTCTATATATTATACGTAGTACTAGCAAAGTGCCCATGCGTCTTCACAGAACATCAACATGATCAAGGGGAGGCCTTATTTGCAAATATGGAGAGGGGTGTGGGTATCTTTTTTCAAAATTGCCATAGTTTCCTTCCTATCCGTCAGATATAAATCGGACGGCCTATATTGCAGGATGGCAGGCACACCATCATCAACAACTCTTTTTTATAAGAGTAGAGATAAAATATATTATATGTAGTATAACATGTTCATAACCACACCATGTGTATCACCGTATATATATTCACACATGTCGGTTTAAAACACTATGATAAATTCTTCAAATATCTGAATTCTCTTTTTATAATGAAGTATGATCTCTATTCGTCTTTTACACCCACACAATCCTCTTATCTTTGTAGCTAGCACTAACTTTCTCTCGTGCATGCACACGCCCGCATCCCTCTCACCCTCCCTCAGCATTCTCTAGCTCCATCGCGCAAATTCTCTTTTCACTTTAGGTCGTTCACCCACGGTGTGTGTAGGCCCCCCAGCTCCTTCTTTACGGCACACATCGATCGATATGCCTCTCTAGCCAGGTGTGCCTAGCACAACACAAGCTTCCCCTCTTATCCTTGTCACCGTCCATGCCTCACTCCCACCACTCTTTTCATCGTCTCGTACTCGCACACTCCTTCCCCCTCGATATAGTATGCCTCTCGCCCACTCCTACCCTCTCTCTCTATCCTTCTCCTCGTGCCTCATTTGCTCTACACACACACATGCATATACCGATCGATCTCCCAACATATACCTAGACTTTAATCCCCCCATCGATCGATCGTACCTCACAAGTTATGTCTCTCCTTCTCTCTGACAAAGGACGATTGATCTTCCTATGTAGTTATGTCTGCTTACCACAGCCATATCGTCCCCCTCATCATTCGTGCATGCCTCCTGACCCGTCTCTCACGCACGTGCACAGACAGGCAGCCATCCCTCTCTTATTGATATTGCAGGCGTGCCCTCCGGTTGTCTAGCAAGCCTATCCCACCATTTGTTAGAAGCAACTCCACTACCACCCCTCCAACACTCTAGTCTCTCTCCCAACCTTATTCCTCTCCTACACATATGCATGGATGGATCGATCTCCCTTAATACATGAGGTAGATCGATCTCCCTTAATACATGAGGTAGGCCTCTCTCCTCCTCCACACATATACCAGCCATTGTACCTCTATAGTTAATTAGGCCTCCCTCCCCCCACCACACACCGATAGTCGAGCGCTGTAGGTAGGTATCCATGCCACAGAGACAAACTGCACTCTCCATTTCACTAGTAGGCCAGCCACTCTATATCTTTGACGTGGGCACACACAAATTCGATGGCACTCTTTATCGATCGCGTGCGCGCACACACACACACACATCATCCCTCTCTTCGATTCTATGGACACCTCAAGCCGATGATACCTCCACTCTCTTCTCGTGGATCGCCCCCTCTATATATATGATATATCCAGGACTCTATTTCACACACATTGCATATGTTACATTTTTTGATTGACCCCCCCAAAAAAACTCTCACGAACCCACACACTATATCTCTCTTTGTATCTCTCTCACACAACCCCACGTAGGGTGTACGTATACAAGAAGAGAATAGGTGCACCGTGCACGTACTCACGCTTCGTGCCCAGCCACACCCGCGCGGGTACATGGTGGAGCTCATTTCTGTACGAAATGGCAGCCCACGTGCTAATTTGAGCGTGTAGCGGTTGTTTACCTACGGAGGTCGTGTACCACGCGTGCACGAAACAAAGTTCGACTTGATGCGTTGCGCATTATTTTTAAATAAAGTTATATGCTCAATGGCACGTACACAGAATATAAACATTTTGGAGAAAAAGGTAGTCCTTTTTAAATAAATTTATATCGCTCAATGGCACGTACACAGAATATAAAACGATTTTTATGGAGAAAAAGGTAGTCCGCTCCACTATATACAATGGAGCCTGCTGATAACCCACAAGTATAGGGGATCAATTGTAGCCTCTTTTGATAAGTAATAGTGTCGAACCCAACGAGGAGCTAAAGGTAGAACAAATATTCCCTCAAGTTCTATCGACCACCGATACAACTCTACGCACGCTAGACGTTCGCTTTACCTAAAACAAGTATGAAACTAGAAGTACTTTGTAGGTGTTTTTGGATAGGTTTGCAAGAATATAAAGTGCATGTAAATAAAAACTAGGGGCTGTTTAGATAAAGAAACAATAAAGATAGCATAGAGAGTGTGGAAAAGTGGTGGTAGGAGTTGCGAGATTGTCCCTAAGCAATTGACTACTTTACTAGACCGATAGCAAGTTTTATGTGGGAGAGGCCACTACTAGCATGTCATCCCTGACTTGGAATTCTATGCACTTATGATTGGAACTATTAGCAAGCATCCGCAACTACTAACATTCATTAAGGTAAAACCCAACCATATCATTAAGATATATTGGTCCCCCTTCAATCCCGTATGCATCAATTTCTATGCTAGGTTGAAGCTTCTGTCACTCTTGCCCTGCAATACATAGTCCTATCAACATACAACTAACCCTATGGTGTGATCCATGCGCGCGCTCATATGATGGGCACCAAAGGATAGCAACATAACCACAAGCAAATTAAATCAATCATAGTAATTCACCAGTCACCGATAGGACAATGAAAATCTACTCAGACATCATAGGATGGCAACACATCATTGGATAATAATATGAAGCATAAAGCACCATGTTCAAGTAGAGGGTACAGCGGGTTGCGGGAGAGTGGACCGTTGTAGATAGATGGGGGAAGGTGATGAAGATGTTGGTGAAGATGGCGGAGGTGTTGGTGTAGATTGTGGTGATGATGATGGTCCCCGGCGGCGTTCCGGCGCCACCAGAAGCGAGGGGGGGAGAGCCCCCTCCTTCATATTCTTCCTTGACCTTCTCCCTAGATGGGAGAAGGGTTTACCCTATGGTCCATGGTCTCCATGGCCTGGGAGGGGCGAGAGCCCCTCCGAGATTGGATATGTCTCTCTGTCTCTCTCTGTTTCTGCGTTTCAGATTCTGCCCTTTCATCGTTTCTTAAATTCCCGGAGATCCGTAACTCCGATTGGGCTGAAATTTTAACACGATATCTATCCGGATATTAGCTTTCTTGCGGCAAAAGAAGGGCATCAACCGCCTTATGGGGTGGCCACGAGGGCCCAGGGCGCGCCCCCTGCCTCGTGGCCCCCTCGGGCATCGCCTCGCGTTGATTCTTCTTCCCAAAAATCACATATATTCCAAAAAAATCTCCGTCGTTTTTTATCCCGTTTGGACACCGTTTGAAATGGATTAACTGCGAAACAGAAAACATGCAACAAACAGGAACTGGCACTGGGCACTGGATCAATATGTTAGTCCCAAAAAATAGTATAAAAAGTTGCCAAAAGTATATGAAAGTTGTATAATATTGGCACGGAACAATCAAAAATTATAGATACGACGGAGACATATTACCTGCCTGCCTGGTTTGTCTCTCTTCAGAGTATCTCACACAAGGCTGCGGTGGCCTCTCTCTCTCTCTCACCGTTGGTCACTGATCCGGCCGCATCCCGTCCGCCGGCGGAAAGGGAGGACGTGCATCGTTTCTCTGTTCAATGGCGCCGAGGCAGCACGTCCCGATCTGCGGTACACGCCATTCTCTCTGACCAAGATCCAGCGCGGTAGGGCCTACGCCACCTGCTCACTGCCGCAGTATGGGCAGATTCCGCCCGCCGCCGCTCACCTAGTTACATCTCGATGACCTCCAGGTATCCCCTCCGGCCTTTCTCCACTGCCCGTCTTCCCACGTCGCTGCATGTGGATCTTCCATACTTCTATGCCCAAAACGTAGCTCGTCCGGCGTACTTTCCATATTGCAATCTCGTCCTCACACCGTTTTAGACAAACACAACCGTGTTGTTATCTTCCCTTAGGACAAGGAATATGCTTCTTTTTTATCGTCGCATGTGTCATCAACTGTTATTGGCCAGTAATTGTTTCCTTTCTACCTCTTTTTTGCAAATAGGGCTATCCATTTCACCTTGTTGCTATTGCGACCTTTTGGTGAACTGCACAAATCACTTTTTTCTTAAGAGTGTTTTGTGTAGTTGTACTAAAATGTCACACGGGCAACGTCTCTACATTTTAGTGCGATTGCACAAAGGGAGATTGGTTTTGCTCTATCCTCCTCATCCAACTTCGAGCCTAATCTTCTCCAACTAGTTAGTCTTAAGAGAGACTGCAAAGGCGACCGGCTTCTATTTGTGTGTTTATTGTTTCAACAGCAATCCTCTATTATCATAATCACACTTAATATCTTTGGAACAGGGACACTCAGCTCTATTTTAGTGGAACTGCACAAAATGATCGAAATGTTGCATGCTCCAGACAGCTACTTTTTTCCCAACATGCCTTGTTGATTTAGACAGAGCTGGGGGACGTTGCTGCCAATGAAAGCATGGATCAATTTTAATTTAACACCTTCTCACAACTTTGTCTTTAGTTGTGATGTAAATATTAGCTCTGATCTGCTAATAATTGAGATGCATTAGCAAGGAAGTTAGTTTTTATTGTTTCCGAAAGAGCGTCGATGGCAAGACACACGAAACAAAAGTTGAAAGCTCACACCATTGTTCAATTTCATGTCACTTGGAAATTATTTGTGTAGTACGTCAATTATGTAAACAAATGCTGGAAGCTTGATAGCATTCCAGAAGCCTCTTCGGCATCTGGGTCCATGTGCCATGCACAAAATTATACTCCTTCGTTCCTAAATATTTGTCTTTTTACAAATTTCAAATGGGCATATTTTAGAGTGTAGATTCACTCATTTTGATTCGTATGTGTACTCCCTCCGTTCCTAAATATTTGTCTTTCTAGAGATTTCAGCAAGTGACTACATACGGAGCAAAATGAGTGAATCTACACTCTAAAATATGTCTATATACATCTGTATGTAGTAGTCCATTTGAATATCTAAAAAGACAAATATTTGAGTAGTCACTCGTTGAAATCTCTAGAAAGACAAATACTCCGGAGTATATTTAAGAACCGAGGGGGTAGTGCACAGCCACATGGGAGACTCAGCCCGGTCGTTGCGCCGCATTAATAGTGAGTAATGAGCAGTCAAATCATAAGCCCCACCTTTCCCACTATAAATTGCTCGGAAGAAGCAACCATCAATACGCTCTTCTTTGAATCCGCTCATACTACTCCATCCGTCACTGTTTATAGAGCGCGCTTCAGAAAAAGAAAAAAATCTCTGGGACCAAGGCGACTAGCGATAGGCCTGAAAAATAGCATTAGCAGTTATAGCACGGTGTCTATTACTATAGGAAATAATGCGTACACACATGCATGCAGTGCTTCCATCCCAGGTACACACATGCATGCACTTACTCCACTCCGTAGTACATCGAGAGAAAATTGTGGACTTGATTGCGGTTACCATGCCCTAATTAATTGAGCATTAAACCAAACGCGTCTAAAGTCTCTCTGGTGATGGAAATGCATCATAATGAAGCGCATCCTGTAAACTGTGACAGAGGGAGGAGTAGTATGAAGGTGCAAAACCAAGTACGAGTATGGCCAGTGGGTCAACGCACCTCCTCTTGGCATATCATTGACATGTGGGACCGGAGTGTGAGCAAACCGATCTCAATTGACGGCAAAATGGCCAACCCGCCGTTCCTTGAGAGAGACGAGGAGCGAGAACACACAGATGGGCTCGCACGGAGGCCAATATATATTCGAGCATGGTTGATCGATATCATCATTACATGTTGGGCTGCCGTTTTCCGCCCTTCTCCGGAATAAATGTGTACTTTATCAGAGATTAAGAAAATAAGAGTACAGACGCTCCACCATGCGGTTCTAGCATTAGTACTACTCGTACTACTAAACCTTGCGCTTGGCTCTTCGCCTCTTCGTGAAGTCGAACAATGATGGTACTCCGCATGTTTGGTACTATAGTGTATGCCTCTGGCAATCTTACACCGAATGAACTGATGCATGTCCACCGCCTGCGTGAGGGTAGGTTACATTTAGTCAAAAGGCGTAAGAGAACTTCACCTTGTCCTGCGAGCTTCTCCTCGTTCTGTGAGTTGACGGGACACACCAAAAAGTAGTGCTAGTCCATACTCCCTCCTTTCCGGTTAATATGGCTTAATCTTTTTGCGGGTAAATGAGAGAGCTTTATTCATATATAAGCATTCTTAGGATGATCAGCCAAGACACTGGTCACTAGGAAGCAAGGTACCCCGCAAAAAAGAAGTAGGAAGCGAGGTGTTTCATCAAGCCAGCTCTCAGCCACATTCAAAGTGCAGCAAGCACGGTTCGCACAAAGATGCGCCGCAAGGTTTGCTGACCTATTTACATGTTTAATAACAAAAAAGAGGAAATATTACTGAGCGCTCCTATTTGTAACAGGATAAGAGCCAGAATTAAGCGAGAATTGTGGCGAGTGTTCCATGCAATCAACTTCCATTATCACATGCAAGAACTCTCGAAGAGAACCAAATGTGTTGAAGATTGCTTTATCACATTTTAAAAATATAATAAGAGTGCAGACGCTCCTCCATCCGGTTCCTAGTACTAGTATAGTACATACCTCAATAGACTATAGTAGTAGTACTAGTACTAGTAAACTTTGCGCTTGGCTGTTCGCCTCTTCGGGAAGTCGGACAATAATAGTACTAGTATAGTGTATGCTTCTGGCAATCTGACACCGAATTAACTATTGCACGTCCACCACCTGAGCGAGGGAGAGCTTGCATTAGTCAAAAATTTCTCCTTGTCCTGCGAGCCACCGTGCGCAAGCTTCTCCCGTCCTGCAAGCTTCTCCTCGCTCGGCAAGTTGATGGGACACAGCAAAGTAATGCTAGTCCATACTGCCTCCTCTCCGGTTAATATGGCTTAATTTCAAACGAGATAAATACACTGTCTGTCACTGTATATTTGTAAAAATACGGTCAGTGGACTTCATAATACGCTCATTGCGCTCAATATATACATTTTCCAGTGTTTATACGGTCACTAGCTCACCCTGGCTGAGTATGTGTGTGCATGCACGTGTAGGTTGAGCACTTGAGCGTGACCGTGTGTGTTCCATCGTGTGCTCGGACATGCATGCATTAGGGCGCCGCGCGCGTTTTTGCGTCATGTGTACGTGTGACTGTTGCATACGCGTAGGGGGAGTACGTGTAGGGGCCACTAAAGGAGCAGTCAAATCACACAGTAAGTTAGTCGGAAGAAGCAACCATCATTTCACTCTTCAATGACACGTACGCAATATAAAATGGTTGATATGGAGAGAAAAATAAAACCACTATATATACACTAGCAGGAGCCTAAGCTACAAGCCTGCTTTCTTGGGTTGCTCTCTTCACAAGCATAGAACGACGGTGGCCACACCGCTGGTCACATATCTGGCATGATCCCGCGGCTGGGGGAAGGGAACAATGTTCTGCGTAGACGCGGTCGACATTGGCGAGGGAGAAAATACACAGTCGGTACGTCCCAATCGGGGGTCACCGCGGTATGGGCCGATGTCGCATCCCAACCGCCCTTCTAGCTACAACCCGACATCCCAGGTAGTCCATCTTCCTTTTGGAGCCGGCTTGCTCCACTACCGCAGCTCCCCACGTAGCTCCATCTCCATATCGATCTTTCTCCACTTCTACCGGCTTCAACTTGTGATGAGTTTATGTCTCATGAAAGAGTGTTAGTACTATTATTCTAATCACACTTCTTCAATATCTTTGCCATCAGGGATGCTCAGCTCAATTTTAGTGGAACTGCACAAAAGCATCGTATTATCCGAGGGTGCCAGCCGTCTTTCCTTCGACAGGTTCTACCTGGCCAGGAAATTAAATCATATTTCGGGTTTAGGGTTTAAGTCGTAGTGACCCCATTAGTAGATTTTCTTTTGTACACGCTCTCAAAACTTTTGTCTTTAGTTGTGAAGTAAATATTGGCTATGATATGTGAATCATTTAGATGCATTAGAATGAGTGTTAGTTTTCCTTTGTATTTGATGGAATGTTGTAACGGGGCAACCTTGGAGTAGGAATGAAAATCGAGTGGAAAGTTTCTGTTTTTCCGGAGAAAAAATGGAAACGGAGAGAAACCAACGTTTTGTTTCGTTGGATCACGCCATTGAGAAAAATCAACATTTAAATCATGAAAATTCTAAACTCATGCGCTTTTACAAGGCTCTTTAAATCATGTCTGTCGCGTTCGTGTCTCACCCTCCTCCACGGCTCGACCCCACACGATCGCTCGGCATGCCACTCACCGCAAACTGAGTATACGATAACTTTCCCGCCTGCTTGTCGATGGATCACGCCATGGAGTACTAGTACTACTAGAAGAGATTGACGAGTTGTGGGAGGACAGCTAGCTGTAGCATGGACTCCCAAGAACTTTTTACATGCATGTTGTGGCCGGCTATTGCGACCTTTGAACGCGGAGCAGTCGCGTGCACCAGGAAGTGGCGCGGGCGACGCTCTCTCGGCCGGCGCTAGTGAGAGGTCGTGTCCGCTCTGGCTGGGCACGAATGCGGCACTGACCGTTTTGGGCAGGAAGCACGCGCGGGTGAAGAAGAGGGTTCGGGTTGGTCAGGAGAGGCCGTGCCAGCGGTCCGGACGCCCGCAAACAAGAGATGTTGTACGTTAATATTGTCGTGTATATAATTAACAACGTAAATAATGTGCCAGTTGGACAAATATGATTGGAGATGGAGATGGGAATGGAATTTTACGTAAACACGGATATGCATGTCTATGTCTATATGTGTGTGCGCGATGACTCTCGTGACCTAGAAGCGGGGGCGTGTTTTTGACCGAGTTTTCTTTCTTGGTACGTTAAAAAATTGTCCGCCAGTTTTCGGTTCTTTTTTCCGGGAACGCGCGTATTCTATTTAAAACCACTGCTATGGAGAGATTTTTTTACTCCATTATAGCCTCTTGTATGATAGAGTTTCTCGCGTCTTGCTTTCTCACCCTCTCCATATCAAAACATGATGACAGTGTCCACACTATCTCTCTCCTCACCGGTGGTCACAGATCCGGCCGAATCCCGTCCGCTGCGGGAGGTGAGGAGGTGCAGCATTGACGTTGTCGCCGTCGACGATGGAGGAAGCCGATGTGCACCGTCCTCTCGGAGCCGGCGCTGGCGCGGACGAAGGTCATCCGCGCCCTTGTTCACTGTCCTCGTGTGGGCAGATCCCGCCCGCCCGCCTAAGCGACATCTCGCCCACATGAGGTATAACTTTTTGTACTGGTCCAGCTCCCCAGGTCGCTGCATGCGGGTTTTCTTCTATGCGACTACTCCCCAGCTCCCCATGTATAGTAGCTAGGGTTCGTCGGCTAGTCCAACATCACCTACTATTATAGAGGAAATGACACTCGAAAAGTTGTCCTGATTTATGCCTCGGTGGAGGTATACATGTTGTTTCGAAAAAAAGTACATGGTGGTTGTGCAGTCATTGTCCATATGCTCATATTGCTGCTGCTGATCTAATACTATCACTGGTTAAATGAAGAAATGCTTTTTTTCTCGGGTATTCTGGTTTAGTTCCCATCAAGATAATCATGATGTTTCTGTTTGTTGGTGTACTTTTCATAATTCTTATTAACAATTGAGATGTCGTTGTTAATCTTGTAAAACAAAGTAACAACACTATATCCCTTTTTTATATTTTTGGAAACAGCGATGCATATCTCCATACCCGGGCATGTCTTCCTCAATTTTAGTGGAACTGCACAAAATTGGATGGCCATTGTTGTTCCGCCTCACTGTCCACTACCACGTGGTTCTTCCTTCCTCGAGCTAGATTACTGAGAAGAAACAGACCACGGTGAGGATTTGTCGAACTTCATAGGAGCCTCACCCAAACTTGATGCCAAATGGATGATGCATCACCATGATGACCTATCGATGCTCATGGTTGCGCCTCATGGTTGCATCGGCTGGTGAAGCTGGTTGATTTTCAATGAAAAACAAGTTGTCTTCCATTAGTGCTCTTTGCTTGTTACCCACAAAGATGATATCCTTCGTCAGTTCACCTTGGTTGCGTTAGAGACGCGGTCGCGTTTCATGTTAGTGCAATTTTATCACACAATTGGCTATGAACCAAATGTTTCCTCGATGAAGGATCGATGTTGGTACTAAGAGCATAAGTTTTGTATTGATTTCTAAGCCTTCTCACAACTTTGTCTCCAGCTCCCCTATAATTTCATTTGTCCAGCTATTAACTTTGATTAAAAAAATGGTGTGGACTAAAAACCCGGATGGACGTAGTAGCCCTCCATTTTTATTTACTCCGCATATTAGATTTGACTGAAGTCAAACTTTGTAAAGTTTGACCAAGTTTAGGCCGAACACAACAAACCATAATTATTAGAGAGGGCAAACTGTACATACTCTCAAACCTTTCCGATAATTGAAATTAAAATTCTTTATTTGTACACACTCTCACACGTTTCCGATAATTTGGCGCATGTGTGGTTGTTCACTTAAGGGAGGGTAGTGTACCGCATGTGAAGGACAGGAAATGCGACCAGGACGCGTGGATCGTTAGTTCATCGGAAGTACTCCCTCCGTTCCAAAATATTTGTCTTTCAAGTGGTTTGAAATGGACTACCACATACGGATGTATATAGATATTTTTTACAGTGTAGATTCACTCATTTTGCTCCGTATGTAGTCATTTGTTGAAATCTCTAGAAAGACAAATGTTTAGGAACAGAGGGAGTAGTAATTTTCTTCACTAGTACGTTAAATAAAGAGTTTCGTTTCATACTTACACAATTTAAAACGATTCTTATGGAGAGAATAAGAAAACCACTCTACTATATATTAGTCATATACACGAGTACTATATGGACGCAGCTTCATTGACTTTAGTGCACCTGCCTTTGGGTTTATGGCAGGTGGGCCCAAAATGTGGCTGGCCCACTGTCATACAGCCAAAAGCAGGTGCACTTAAGGCACCGGAGCTCAGTCCGTACTACAGTATATATATATAAGCTGGAGCCTCGGCGCTTGTTCGCTAGGGTTTGCACTCTCCACACTCTCGCCGCACTACATATATATACACGTTGGAGGCTCAGTGTTCCTTTGCGGGGTTTGCTATATTCACAGTCTCTCACCCTCTTCAGCAGATCTAAACAAGACTGCATTGTGGCCTCTGTCTCTCTCAACCCCCTCACAGCTGGCGAAGGAGGCGTCCGGATCCCGTCGCACCGGGAAGGGGAGGAGGTGCGTCATTCACTCTATCGCCTTCGGCGAGGGAGGCAATCCACTGCCGGCTGCGCTTTTCTCTTTCACCCAGCACCTATGCGAGAGGGCCACCGACCCCTTCTTCCTCGCTGTCGTACGTAGTGTGGGCAGATCCGACCTCCCGCTGCACTCCTTGCCACATCCCGACGGCCCTAAGGTATAAGTTTCTTTAAAACAATCATTGGTCTAGCTGCATGCGGATCTTTTCGATTTTGTAGTTGAATCTAGGTCTTGGTTCAAAGAGGAAAGAAGGGTGCAGTGGGGTGGAGCATGAATCTAGGACGTGGTTCAATGAGGAAATGAGGAAGGGAAATTAGTATAGATTTGCCATCCAGCCGCTTTGTTGGTCGAAAAGGGGAAATGGGGTAACCCAGTGCACACATATGTAAGGAACCGAACTCTTTGTTGAAAAGGGAAAGAAACTGGGGGGCGGCTAGTTTGTGCAGGACTAGATTTGCTGCCCTCACATAGGAGAAAGTTTCAAAGAGAACAAATATGGGACCAACGCAGATATGCTGCTTGGCTACATACTCTGCATCACCCATTTATACGTGTGGACGCACATGGTGCTGGCATGTCCCATGTCCCATCCACATGATCATGCAGTGTGTTTTGAGATGTTCTGCTACTTGTATTGGTACTATTTTAAATAAATGTTGAATTGAAGCTATTGTATTGCTCTCTTTTCCCATTAAGTAGTGAACAAAAATGGTACCAACCCAGACATGATGTTTGTTGCATTATTACAACAAACTCTGCATCACCCCCTTTATAAGTAGATGGAAGCACATGGTGTTAGGGATTGGGGGGAGTACCATTTCTGTTAGGGATCGGCCGGAGTACATGTTTAAGAAATGTATTGTTCAGATAGTGTCTCTGTTATTATATATCAGTTACAGTGTTATACAAATGGTACTATCTGATACGTCTCCAACGTATCTATAATTTTTGATTGCTCCATGCTATATTATATACTGTTTTGGAGTATATTGGGATTTATTTTCCACTTTTATATTATTTTTGGGACTAACCTATTAACCGGAGGCCCAGCCCAGAATTACTATTTTTTGCCTATTTCAGTGTTTCGGATAAACGGAATATCAAACGGAGTCCAAACGGAATAAAATCTTCAGAAACGTGATTTTCTCACTGAACGTGATCCAGGAGACTTGGACCCTACTACAAGGGATCAAAGAGGTGGTCACGAGGGTGGGGGGCGCCCCCCTAGGGCGCGCCCCCTGCCTCGTGGGCCCCTTGGTGCTCCACCGACGTACTCCTTCCTCCTATATATACACACGTACCCCCAAACGATCAAAACAGGAGCCAAAAACCTAATTCCACCGCCGCAACTTTCTGTATCCACGAGATCCCATCTTGAGGCCTGTTCCGGAGCTCCGCCGGAAGAGGGCCGTCATCATGGAGGGCTTCTACATCATCATAGCCCCTCTGATGAAGTGTGAGTAGTTTACCTCAGACCTTCGGGTCCATAGTTAGTAGCTAGATGGCTTCTTCTCTCTCTTTGAATCTCAATACAAAGTTCTCCCCCTCTCTTGTGGAGATCTATTCGATGTAATCTTATTTTTGCGGTGTGTTTGTTGAGACCGATGAATTGTGGGTTTATGATCAAGTCTATTTATGAATAATATTTGAATCTTCTCTGAATTCTTTTATGCATGATTGGTTATCTTTGCAAGTCTCTTCGAATTATCCGTTTGGTTTGGCCAACTAGATTGGTAGTTCTTGCCATGGGAGAAGTGCTTAGCTTTGGGTTCGATCGTGCGGTGTCCTTACCCAGTGACAGAAGGGGCAGCAAGGCACGTATTGTATCGTTGCCATCGAGGATAACAAGATGGGGTTTATTTCATATTGCATGAATTTATCTCTCTACATCATGTCATCTTGCTTAAGGCGTTACTCTGTTTTTAACTTAATACTCTAGATGCATGCAGGATAGCGGTCGATGAGTGGAGTAATAGTAGTAGATGCAGAATCATTTTGATCTACTTGTCACGGACGTGATGCCTATATACATGATCATGCCTAGATATTCTCATAATTATGCACAATTCTATCAATTGCTCAACAGTAATTTGTTCACCCACCGTAGAATACTTATGCTCTTGAGAGAAGCCACTAGTGAAACCTATGGCCCCGGGTCTATTCTCATCATATCAATCTCCATCACTTTTATATTGTTTTGCTATTTACTTTGCCTTCACTTTTTACTTTGCATCTTTATATCAAAAATACCAAAAATATTCTATCTATCAGATCTCACTCTCGTAAGTGACCGTGAAGGGCTTGACAACCCCTAATCGCGTTGGTTGCGAGTAGCTATCGCTTTGTGCAGGTACGAGGGACTTGAGCGTGGGCTCCTACTGGATTGATACCTTGGTTCTCAAAAATTGAGAGAAATACTTACGCTACTCTGCTGCATCATCCCTTCCTCTTCGGGGAAAACCAACGCAAGCTCAAGACGTAGCAAGAAGGATTTCTAGCGCCGTTGCCGGGGAGTCTACGCAAAAAGTCAACATACCAAGTACCCATCACAACCCCTATCTCTCGCATTACATTATTTGCCATTTGCCTCTCGTTTTCCTCTCCCCCCAATTCACCCTTGCCGTTTTATTTGCCCTCTCTCTCTATCCTCCCTCTCTGTTTGCCTCTTTTTCCGCTTGCTTTTTGTTTGCTCGTGTGTTAGATTGCTTGTTTGTCGCGATGGCTCAAGATACTACCAAATTGTGTGACTTCACCAATACCAATAATAATGATTTCCTTAGCACTCCGATTGCTCCTCTTACCGATGCTGAATCTTGTGAAATTAATACTGCTTTGTTGAATCTTGTTATGAAAGATCAATTCGCCGGCCTTCCTAGTGAAGATGCCGCTACTCATCTGAATAGCTTCGTTGATTTATGTGATATGCAAAAGAAAAAATATGTCAATAATGATGTCGTTAAATTGAAGCTATTTCCTTTTTCGCTTAGAGATCATGCTAAAGCTTTGTTTTCGTCTTTGCCTAAGAATACTATTGATTCATGGAACAAATGCAAAGATGCTTTTATCTCTAAGTATTTTCCTCCCGCTAAGATCATCTCTCTTAAAAACGATATAATGAACTTTAAACAACTTGATCATGAACATGTTGCACAAGCTTGGGAGAGAATGAAATTAATGATACGTAATTGCCCTACTCATGGTTTGAATTTGTGGATGATTATACAATTTTTTTATGCTGGATTGAATTTTGCTTCTAGAAATCTTTTAGATTCGGCCACGGGAGGCACTTTTATGGAAATCACTTTAGGAGATGATACTAAACTCCTAGATAATATTATGGTTAATTATTCTCAATGGCATACAGAAAGAACTTCTAATAAAAAGTGCATGCGATAGAAGAAATTAATGTGTTGAGTGGAAAGATGGATGAACTTATGGAATTATTTGCTACTAAGAGTGTTTCTTCTGATCCTAATTATATGCCTTTGTCTACTTTGATTGAGAATAACAATGAATCTATGGATGTGAATTTTGTTGGTAGGAATAATTTTGGTAACAACGCTTATAGAGGGAATTTTAATCCTAGGCCATATCCTAGTAATCCTTCTAGTAATTATGGGAATTCCTACAACAAATCTTATGGAAATTATAATAATATGCCCTCTGATTTTGAATCTAATATTAAAGAATTTATTTCTTCGCAAAAGAATTTTAATGCTATGATTGAAGAAAAATTGCTTAAGATTGATGATTTGGATAGGAACGTTGATAGAATTGCTCTTGATGTTGATGCTTTGAAACTTAGATCTATTCCACCTAAGCATGATATTAATGAGTCTCTAAAAGCCATGAGAATTTCAATTGATGAGTGTAAATAAAGAACCGCTAGGATGCGTGCTTCCAAAGATGCTTTTATTAAAGCATGTTCTTCTAATTCTTATGAAAATCAAGATGAAGATATAAAAGTTATTGATGTGTCTCCTATTAAATCTTTATTTTGCAATATGAATCTTGATGAAACTGAATATGATCTTCCTTTACCTAGAAGGCGTTCTAAAAATTCGGAGTGTTTAGATCTTAATGATGAAATTGATGAAAGTGGGATGGAAAGAAATAAAAATCTAGATGTTGCTAAACCCACTATATTGGATTTCAAGGAATTTAATTATGAAAATTTCTCTTTGATTGATTGTATTTCCTTGTTGCAATCCGTGCTAAATTCTCCACATGCTTATAGTCGAAATAAAGCCTTCACCGAACATATTGTTGATGCCTTGATGCAATCTTATGAAGAAAAACTTGAGTTGAAAGTTTCTATCCCTAGAAAACTCTATGATGAGTGGGAACCAACTATTAAAATTAAAATTAAAGATCATGAGTTTTATGCTTTCTATGATTTGGGTGCTAGTGTCTCTACTATTCCCAAGAATTTGTGTGATTTACTAGATTTTCGTAATTTTGATGATTGCTCTCTAAACTTGCATCTTGCGGATTCCACTATTAAGAAACCTATGGGAAGAATTAATGATGTTCTTATTGTTGCAAATAGGAATTATGTGCCCGTAGATTTCATTGTTCTTGATAGAGATTTCAATCCTTCTTGCCCTATTATTCTTGGTAGACCTTTCCTTAGAACAGTTGGTGCGATTATTGATACGAACGAAGGGAATATTAGATTTCAATTTCCATTAAAAAAAGGGCATGGAACACTTTCCAAGAAACAAAATAAAATTACCATATGAAACTATCATGAGAGCCACTTATGGATTGCCTACCAAAGATGGCAATACCTAGATCTATTCTTGCTCGTTATGCCTAGCTAGGGGCGTTAAACGATAGCGCTTGTTGGGAGGCAACCCAATTTTATTTTTGTTCCTTGCTTTTTGCTCCTGTTTATTAATAATTAAATTATTTAGCCTCTGTTTTGGTTGTGTTTTTTGTGTTTAATTAGTGTTTGTGCCAAGTAGAACCGTTGGGAAGACTTGGGGAAAGTCTTGTTGAACTTGCTGTAAAAAACAGAAACTTTAGCGCTCACGAGAACTGCTGTCATTTTTATTTTAAGAGTGCTATTCAGTTAATTATTTTTGAAGATAATTAATAGATAAATTCCTCACGTCCAGCAATTTATTTTGGAATTTTGGGGGTTCCAGATTTTGCGCTAGCTACAGATTACTACAGACTGTTCTGTTTTTGACAGATTCTGTTTTTCGTGTCTTGTTTGCTTATTTTGATGAATCTATGGCTAGTAAAATAGTTTATAATCCATAGAGAAGTTGGAATACAGTAGGTTTAACACCAATATAAATAAATAATGATTTCATTACAGTACCTTGAAGTGGTCTTTTGTTTTCTTTCGCTAACGGAGCTCACGAGTTTTGTATTTTGAGTTTTGTGTTGTGAAGTTTTCAAGTTTTGGGTAAATTCTTTTGATGGATCATGGAACAAGGAGTGGAAAGAGCCTAAGCTTGGGGATGCCCATGGCACCCCCAATATAATCCAAGGACACCAAAAAGCCAAAGCTTGGGGATGCCCCAGAAGGCATCCCCTCTTTCGTCCACTTCCATCGGTAATTTACTTGGAGCTATATTTTTATTCACCAACATGATATGTGTTTTGCTTGGAGCGTCTTGTATTATTTGTGTCTTCGTTTGTTAGTATGCCACAATCATCCTTTCTGTACACACCTTTTGAGAGAGCCATACATGAATTAAAACTAGATAGTTTTGCTCTATGTGCTTCACTTATATCCTTTTGAGCTAGATAATTTTGCTCTATGTGCTTCACTTATATCTTTTGAGCTAGATAATTTTGCTCTATGTGCTTCACTTAGATCTTTTAGAGCACGGTGGTGGATTCGTTTTAAAGAAACTATTGATCTCTCATGCTTCACTTAAATTAATTTGAGAGTCTCTTAATAGCATGGTAATTTGCCTAATAATAATATGCTTGGTATTCAAGATTTGTGAAACTTTCTTTTGAGTGTGTTGAATACTAAGAAAAGATTGAAGCATGATAATTGTTTTGAGATATGGAGGTGATAATATTAAATCATGCTAGTTGAGTAGTTGTGAATTTAAAGAATACTTGTGTTGAAGTTTGTGATTCCCGTAGCATGCACGTATGGTGAACCGTTATGTGATGAAGTCGGAGCATGATTTATTTATTGATTGTCTTCCTTATGAGTGGCGGTCGGGGACGAGCGATGGTCTTTTCCTACCAATCTATCCCCCTAGGAGCATGCGCGTAATACTTTGCTTTGATAACTTCTAAATTTTTGCAATAAGTATATGAGTTCTTTATGACTAATTTCGAGTCCATGGATTATACGCACTCTCACCCTTCCACCCTTGCTAGCCTCTCTAATACCGCGCACCTTTCGCCGGTATCATACACCTACCATATACCTTCCTCAAAACAGCCACCATACCTACCTATTATGGCATTTCCATAGCCATTCCGAGATATATTGCCATGCAACTTTCCACCATCTAGTTCATCATGACACATCCATCATTGTCATATTGCTTAGCATGATCATGTAGTTGACATAGTATTTGTGGCAAAGCCACCATTCATAATTCTTTCATACTTGTCACTCTTGATTCATTGCATATCCCAGTACACCGTCAGAGGCATTCATATAGAGTCATACTTTGTTTTAGTATCGAGTTGTAATCATTGAGTTGTAAATAAATAGAAGTGTGATGATCATCATTCAATAGAGCATTGTCCCAAAAAAAGAGAAAGGCCAAAGAAAAAAAAGGCCCAAAAAATATATAAAAAAGGGGCAATGCTACTATCCTTTTTTTCCACACTTCTGCTTCAAAGTAGCACCATGATATAGCAAGTCTCATATATTGTGCTTCAAAGTAGCACCATATTCTTCATATAGAGAGTCTCATATATTGTCACTTTCATATACTAGTGGGAATTTTACGTTATAGAACTTGGCTTGTGTATTCCAATGATGGGCTTCCTCAAATTGCCCTAGGTCTTCGTGAGCAAGCAAGTTGGATGCACACCCACTAGTTTCTTTTGTTGAGCTTTCATACATTTATAGCTCTAGTGCATCCATTGCATGGCAATCCCTACTCACTCACATTGATATCTATTGATGGGCATCTCCATACCCCGTTGATACGCCTAGTTGATGTGAGACTATCTTCTCCTTTTTGTCTTCTCCACAACCACCATTCTATTCCACCTATAGTGCTATATCCATGGCTCACGCTCATGTATTGCTTGGCTTGTCATCGGGGTTGTGCATGATTTAAATACTTTGTGTGGGGAAGATGGAGCATAGCTAGACTATATGATTTTGTAGGGATAACTTTCTTTCGCCATGTTATTTTGAGAAGACATAATTGCTTTGTTAGTATGCTTGAAGTATTATTATTTTCTATGTCAATATAAACTTTTGTCTTGAATCTTTCTAATCTGAATATTCATACCACAATTAAGAAGATTTGCATTGAAATTATGCCAAGTAGCACTCCGCATCAAAAATTCTTTTTTTATCATTTAGCTACTCGAGGACGAGCAGGAATTAAGCTTGGGGATGCCTGATACGTCTCCAACGTATCTATAATTTTTGATTGCTCCATGCTATATTATCTACTGTTTTGGACTATATTGGGCTTTATTTTCCACTTTTATATTATTTTTGGGACTAACCTATTAACCGGAGGCCCAGCCCAGAATTGTTGTTTTTTTGCCTATTTCAGTGTTTTGGATAAACGGAATATCAAACGGAGTCCAAACGGAATAAAATCTTCACAAACGTGATTTTCTCACCGAACATGATCCAGGAGACTTGGACCCTACTGCAAGGGATCAAAGAGGTGGTCACGAGGGTGGGGGCGCCCCCCTAGGGCGCGCCCCCCTAGGGCGCCCCCTGCCTTGTGGGCCCCTCGGTGCTCCACCGACGTACTCCTTCCTCCTATATATACACACGTACCCCCAAACGATCAGAACAGGAGCCAAAACCTAATTCCACCGCCGCAACTTTCTGTATCCATGAGATCCCATCTTGGGGCCTGTTCCGGAGCTCCGCCGGAAGAGGGCCGTCATCACGGAGGGCTTCTACATCATCATAGCCCCTCCGATCAAGTGTGAGTAGTTTACCTCAGACCTTGGGGTCCATAGTTAGTAGCTAGATGGCTTCTTCTCTCTCTTTGAATCTCATACAAAGTTCTCCCCCTCTCTTGTGGAGATCTATTCGATGTAATCTTCTTTTTGCGGTGTGTTTGTTGAGACCGATGAATTGTGGGTTTATGATCAAGTCTATCTATGAATAATATTTGAATCTTCTCTGAATTCTTTTATGCATGATTGGTTATATTTGCAAGTCTCTTCGAATTATCCGTTTGGTTTGGCCAACTAGATTGGTAGTTCTTGCCATGGGAGAAGTGCTTAGCTTTGGGTTCGATCTTGCGGTGTCCTTACCTAGTGACAGAAGGGGCGGCAAGGCATGTATTGTATCGTTGCCATCGAGGATAACAAGATGGGGTTTATTTCATATTACATGAATTTATCTCTCTACATCATGTCATCTTGCTTAAGGCGTTACTCTATTTTTAACTTAATACTCTAGATGCATGCTGGATAGCGGTCGATGAGTGGAGTAATAGTAGTAGATGCAGAATCGTTTCGATCTACTTGTCACGGACGTGATGCCTATATACATGATCATGCCTAGATATTCTCATAATTATGCACAATTCTATCAATTGCTCAACAGTAATTTGTTCACCCACCGTAGAATACTTATGCTCTTGAGAGAAGCCACTAGTGAAACCTATGGCCCGGGGTCTATTCTCATCATATCAATCTCCATTACTCTTATATTGTTTTGCTATTTACTTTGCCTTTACTTTTTACTTTGCATCTTTATATCAAAAATACCAAAAATATTCTATCTATCAGATCTCACTCTCGTAAGTGACCGTGAAGGGCTTGACAACCCCTAATTGCGCTGGTTGCGAGTAGCTATCGCTTTGTGCAGGTACGAGGGACTTGAGCGTGGGCTCCTACTGTATTGATACCTTGGTTCTCAAAAACTGAGGGAAATACTTACGCTACTCTGCTGCATCATCCCTTCCTCTTCGGGGAAAACCAACGCAAGCTCAAGACGTAGCACTATCCTGCTTTGTAGTTCTTTCTACATGTTTAACCAAGGTATTGTTAAGATAATGTCTCTGTTAAAATGAATCAGTCGCATTGTTTTAGGAATGATACATTTCTGCTTTGTCATTCTTTATACATGTTGAAACAAGGCATTGTTAAGATAATGTCTCAGTTAATATGAATGAATCACACTGATTGAGAATTGCTACTCTCCTGCTTTGTTTCCCATTAAGATAAGGTAGATCAGTAGATGTTTTTCTTTTGGGAGTACAAGTAATCAAGCGTTATTTCTCAGTAATTGTTTCCCTTATACCTATTGTTGCTTACAGGGATATCAAAATTAAAGCTCGGTTTTATTCCGACTTTGATTTTAGTTGAACTGCACAAAAGGAGCCAGTGTGTCTAAGGCAAACTGCTGCATTAGTGGGTCTAGTTGGTCTTACCACTTTGTAGAAAGAAGCAGTCACTGTTTGCACTACGTTACACAAGGAATGATCGAGAAGCTTTATAGAGTATTGGTAGACATTGGTGACATGACTAGTCTGCAGAGAGCATAGGAAACTCTACAACACGTGGAGTGCACTGGGCAAAAAGTGCCCAAACAAGTACAGGAAGCCAGGACAGGACTCCAAATCTGTCAATGTCATTCTAAGCAACAATGATGGGGCATCTGGGTATGGTAATCTGTTTACCGTACTTTCAGTTTGTTAGTCCACCGATTGGTGGGTTGACACTGGGGCCAATATTCATGTGTGTGCTGCTGTGTCTTTGTTTTCTTGCAGCATATAAATACGATATCCACAGGGATGCTCAGCTTGATTTTAGTGGAACTGCACAAAATGTCCGGATGGTTTGTATCCTCCATAATACTTCATCATGCACAATACATCGAATGGTTCTCTAATCATTCGTCGTCACCTTGAGCCACCGGACTATATGTTTTAATGGTGTTGCCAGCGTCGGCCATTAAGAAGGGTAAGAAGAAAGACAAAAAGAGAGATGGCTGCTTTACTTGTGGTTCGGAGGAATACTGGGCAAACAAGTGCCCAAGCAAGTACCAAGAAGCCAGGACAAGACTCCAAGTCTGTCAATGTCACTCTAAGCAACAATGATGGGGCATCTGTGTATGGTAATCTGTTTACCATACTTTCAGTTTGTTAGTCCACCGATTGGTGGGTTGACACTAGGGCCAATATTCATGTGTGTGCTGATGTGTCTTTGTTTTCTGGCAGCATATAAATACGAAATCCATAGGGATGCTGAGCTTGATTTTAGTGGAACTGCACAAAATGTTCAGATGGTTCGTGTCCTCCATAATACTTCATCATGCACAATACATCGGATGGTTCTCTAATCATTCGTCGTCACCTTGAGCCACCGGACTATCATATGACAAACTGATGACAAACCCTGCCCGTTCCATAATCATAGGCATTACATATTTTGAATGGGAAAAGCTTGTCAAAGTTGACATTATTTTAATATATTGGAATTGGAAAACCTTGTCAATTTTTGCTCATTGATGTTAGCCAAAAGACATTCATTTGATATTTTTGAGTGGCACGCCCTTTGCTGTGAGCAACGTCGATCATTTTTTCCTATTCCTGTCTTCAGTTCAGAAGTAAATATTTATTCTGGTGAGATGCATAGTCACATGAATGTTGACTTATGTAAGATATTTTAAGAGTTTGTTCTAAAAATTGTCTATGTAATGCCAGGGCTTGTGTTTGATTGCAAAGTTGAGCTTGGAATGTTGTGGCATGCGGCATCACGAGATGTTCGCCGTGCCTCCTGAGAATAATGCTTCGTATTGTTTTGCATGTCGATCTAATGCCAGTGATTTGCTTGTTAAGAAGATCATCCTCTTCTGTTGTTTCCGTACTTAAGAAGTTCATCGTCTTATGTTTCATTCATATCCTATACGATAAGTCGGGTAGGTTAGACATGAAACCATATGATCTTCCGACCAACTCATCATCTTAGGCCGTGATTGGATCGTCGTTTTCCAACCAAAACCGCTTGTAAAACTGACGCTTGTAAATAAAATCAGATGGTCTCGGGCGAAGCGCTTGGTTGGTCAATTTTGACTAGTAAAATATACACTGGTCTCTCAAATTACACGTGTAACCCGCCGGTTTTACTTACAGACCTCGGGCCCTCGGTTTCATTACGCATGTATTTTACGCATTTTTCCGATGACGAGTAAATTACACTTGTATCTTAATACAGGTGTGAAATAAACCAGAGCTTCCAAGCATGGCCTTACCGTTTCATGTCGTCTCAATCTCTCAAAGGTGCTCATAGGTGTCCAATGATCCTGGCTTCCTGAATGAGCAGCGGGCGCTGTATCAGACCATCCGTAGGGCCCGCGAGGCCCTTTCCGTCATCCTTCGAGTTGTTGCGCTCGTCGAGGCGCCGAGCATTGTTAACATGGTCAATGAACATGAGGATTCAGGAGATGACTTTATTTTGACTGGACGATAGTAGGGACCCACTAGGGCCATAGCCGTACGTATGCAAGTGCCTCCTTATTATGTACAACTATATTTTTTTGCTTCCTCCTAGTTTCCTGACATCATGGTCCCACACCATTGTCAACCTATGTAGTCAATATAAACGAGAGAATTGCACAAGGTGCGGCTGATAGCTGGGACCAAGCAGCTCGAGCAGTACTTGTGTTTTTGAGGCTTGATCACTGCAGAGTTTTTCTTGGCGATGTTTTCGTTGATGTTCAGAGGAGAGCAGGGTATTAACTGGGCGGGCTATGGCCCGTCTAGCCCAGGACAGATATCCAGCCCAGATGTTAATTTTTTTCAAGATGAAAATTGCTAGCCCAGCTATACGATTTTTTAGGAATACCCAGGCAAGGTAAACTTGTTATTCTCCGCCCCACTGGGCTGCAAATCTTTCCTAGGAGGGATGCATTAGGCTTAATGTAGCGACCTGGCCCGAATGGATCACGTCTACTGTGCTACGGTGTCATCCCTGGATCAGTAATGTTGACACCACACAGTACATCGAGGTTTTATAGCAGAGTTGCAATCACACACTTATTACATCGATGGCTCAAAAAGAACTTATTACAATAAATATGGCTGAAGGCCATCTAATATCGATAACAGCGGAAGACTCGGAAGATAAATGGGTCCATCAACTCCAGCGGCATCACTGAGTATAGGGCCACGACCTAAAACATCTCAATCGTCGTCTGAAAAGTCTGCAACATGAGAAGTTGCAGCCCGAAAATGGGTCAGCACATGGAATATGCTGGCAAAGTAACACATAGAGAGTAATGGAATGAAACAGCTATACTATATGCATATATGGCTGGTGGAAAGCTCTATGGTTACAGTTTTGCGTAAAGCCAGTTTTTCCCTACTGCAAAGGAATAAGTTTATTTAACTATCATGGTGGTTGTGAAACATTGTGAATGGTTGACAGCATTCTCAATCCCAATTAAAAATAATTAAAACCCAATAACATTAATTAGAGGTAACATGTTGAGATTCACTCGATATTCAAGTACTAGATACTCAAGTTGTCCATAACCGGGGACACGGCTAATCATGATTAGTTTGTACACTCTGCAGAGGTTTGCACACTTTTCCCCACATGACTCGATCGCCTCCGTTTGTTTCCTCGCACTACATGGTGTTTGAGAAACGGATGACCGAGACATAGTCTTTCAGAAGCACTAGCACCTTACATGTGGGGTAGACCGGTACACCTACATCCCCTACATCTGCTAGTCCACCCCGTAAGAGTTCGCACAACTTAGTCAACTATGCCAGAGCCCATAGTAGCATGTGGCTGCACACGGAAGTTTCTAGCATGAAAGATCTTATGATCCCTTTGAGCCTGGGTGGCGGTCCAAAAAAAACAGGCAAGTCCTGATAGACATCAGGTGCCTCAATCCACCCAGATGTGTGTTAGGTTGCCACCTTAGATAAACCATTAAAATTATCAATCTCACATCTGTCATGGATATCACTCACCCAATCCACGTCTACTAGCATAGCATGGCATAATAAGCAAATGTAGAAGTAACTCCCGAAGGTTTCATAATAATAAAGGTAATAGGTACTACCTCATCTACTTCCCATCCCACAATTTAATTAGATCCTAATCATGCAATGTGTGAGGGTTGATCTAATGCAATAAAACATGGGTTGTAGAAAAGGTATGATCAAAGTGTTACTTGCCTTGCTGATGATCCGCGAGTCCTAGGGTTTCGAAGTAACAAGCGGCGCAATCCGGGTAATCTATCGTAGACAAACAACAAGCATACAATAAGTACTCATCTAATGCACAGGTAAAACTCGAACAAGAGATCGAACCAAGTAGTTTAACTTAAGAACTCCGGTTGCAAAGAAAGAACAAAAAACAAACGGCGGAAGAAAACAACTCGGTTCTAGCAAGTTGAATCTAGGTCAAAATATTACTGTAGCAAAAGCTTGTTCAAGTTGATTAGACGGAACGGCGGTTTCGAGACGAAACTCCAGGCGCTTGAATCACCTGATTCCGATAAACGAGCGAAAAGAAAGACTAGAAAGAAGATCGGATCTGAGATCGCGATCGCGGAATAAATCCGACGAAAAGAAAAAGAAGAACGGTTAAACAAACGGACGTTGTTAACCTAGAAGAATCTGGTGATCACGTTCGTTAGGACGAACGGTCCGGCGAATGGTCATGAGGCAACTAAATCGGAAAAGAAAACGAATCCGATCTAGGGTTTCGGAGAAGAAAACCGAACGAAAAACCGATCTAGAAAACCGGAACGGTTTAGAGAAGAAAAGAATCGGAACGATTAGAAGAAAACGATCCGAGAAAAAGAATAGATGTAGCGCGGGGCTACCTCCGGCGAGGGGCTCCGGCGGCGTGGGGCGTGGGCGGCGGCGGCGCGGGTGTGGGGTGGCGGCGCGGCGCGGGTGTGGTGGAGCTCTAGGCTTTGGGTTTGATGATTTAGAGGGGGGGTGCTTGGGTATTTATATTGGGGAGGGGGGAGTTTACTTGGGGTAGGGGACAAGAATTAGACTAGGAATAGGAATAGAAAAAAAAAGGAAAGGAAAAGATCTAGAAATAGAAAAGGAATATACGGAAGTAGGACAAAAGTCCTACTAGGATTCGGTTTAGAGCAAGAGGCGAGGCGGCGGCCTCCTGCGCCAGCGCTAGGCGCGCGCGGCTCCCTGGGGGCGGTGGCCTTTGGCCCGGCTGGGCCTTGGCCTGGCCGGCCTTGGTCCAGTTTTTTCTTTGTTTTTTTAACTGATTTCGCGCGCAGAAAAACAAAAGAGAACTAAATGAACTCCGAAAAATCTAAAGTAAATTTTCTCCGACTCCTAAAAATGAGTCGAACAAAATGAACTTTTCTCCGGACCTAAAATGCAATTTTCGAAAACGCGCATTTTTTTCCCTATCCAAATAAAATGCAAATAAACACCGGAAAACAAAAATTGATCTATTTATTATATCTTCATTTTTCCTAAATTTGGGAAAGTCGTATTATTCCCTCTCTCATATATTTTCACACCGGAAAAATTATTGAAGATAAAATAAATAAATCAAATGATCCTATTTTCAAAATTCGAGAAAACTCTCAAATATGAAAATAACGAAATCTCCAACTCTCTCTGAGGGTCCTTGAGTTGCGTGAAATTTCTAGGATCAACCAAAATGCAAGAAAAATATGATATGCATGATGATCTAGTGTATAACATTCCAAATTAAAAATTTAGGATGTTACACTTAACAGGAAAATGGGCTTTAAAAATAATAAATGGGATGTAATTATAAAAACTGGGCTGTAACTATAAAAAAATGCACCAAACACGAAATTAGTTTATAAAAAATTATTTATGGATTTTGATAATCTTAATTTTTAATTGTTGCGTGCGCAATGTTTCGTTGGATTTTTACGTAATACAAATTTATATTTAATCTGACTAGAAATTTCGGGATAAAAATATTTCGGAACCAATCAAAATATGGGACATTTTATTGAATTATGTCTTGAACGGTTGGTTTTTTTGAATAAATCTTGAACGGTTGGTTGAAATTATTAATCGTTGCCCTAGATAGAAAATGGGTTGTACTTTTAACAAACTGTAAATGGGCTGTAGTAAATTCCATTAGAATTCAAAAATGGGTTGTACATTCTTACAAATCACAAATGGGCTATAAGTTCTCTGCCACGCACTTATGGGCCTACTAAGTTGACGCGTCCCCTAAAAAAAGAAGTTGACACGTATGCAAGGCTTTGTCAACTTATTATAGTCAACACACGGTTCTAGCAGCAGTGGCCGTTGGATGTCTATCCAACGGATGTCATGCTTCTTCTTCAATCTCGGATATTCTAGCTTCGGCTGCCCAAAAAATGATTCCTCCCCCTGACATATGGGGCGCACCATTTCGGTGGCTGACCTATGGGCCTACTAAGTTCATGCGTACCAAGGGCTTTGTCAACTTAGTCAATATAAATGATTCTAGTTGCAGTGACCATACGATGTCCATCCAACGGCCATAGTGCTTCTTCAACCTCTGGTCTTCTTGCTCCAGCCGCCCAAAGTAGCGCCGGTCGTGCCGCCTGCTCCTGCCTCCCGTGGCCGGCTGTGCTGCCGCGAAGGCCTCACCGCCCCCTACTACTCCCACCGCTGGCCAGGCCATCCCACCACTCATCCACATCCCCTGTTATTCTGCGGCGACGGCAGCCTCAAACCGCAGCCGAACCCGTCAACCCTCGTACTCCTCTCCGCGCGGGCTTCTGAAGGAAATATGCCCTAGAGGCAATAATAGAGTTGTTATTTATATTTCCTTATATCATGATAAATGTTTATTATTCATGCTAGAATTGTATTAACCGGAAACTTAATACATGTGTGAATACATAGACAAACAGATTGTCACTAGTTTGCCTCTACTTGACTAGCTCGTTGAATCAATGATGGTTATGTTTCCTAACCATAGACATGAGTTGTCATTTGATTAACGGGATCACATCATTAGGAGAATGATGTGATTGACTTGACCCATTCCGTTAGCTTAGCACTTGATCGTTTAGTATGTTGCTATTGCTTTCTTCATAACTTATACATGTTCCTATGACTATGAGATTATGCAACTCCCGTTTACCGGAGGAACACTTTGTGTGCTACCAAACGTCACAACGTAACTAGGTGATTATAAAGGTTCTCTACAGGTGTATCCAATGGTACTTGGTGAGTTGGCGTATTTCGAGATTAGGATTTGTCACTCCGATTGTCGAAGAGGTATCTCTGGGCCCACTCGGTAATACACATCACTATAAGCCTTGCAAGCATTGTAACTAATGAGTTAGTTGCGGGATGATGTATTACGGAACGAGTAAAGACACTTGCCGGTAATGAGATTGAACTAGGTATTGAGATACCGACAATCGAATCTCGGGCAAGTAACATACCGATGACAAAGGGAACAACGTATGTTGTTATGCGGTTTGACCGATAAAGACCTTCGTAGAATATGTGGGAGCCAATATGAGCATCCAGGTTCCGCTATTGGTTATTGACCGTACACGTGTCTAGGTCATGTCTACATAGTTCTCGAACCCGTAGGGTCCGCACGCTTAAAGTTCGGTGACGATCGGTATTATGAGTTTTGTATTTTTGATGTACCGAAGGTAGTTCGGAGTCCCGGATATCATCACGGACATGACGAGGAGTCTCAAAATGGTCGAGATGTAAGGATCGATATATTGGAAGACTATGTTCGGACACCGGAAAGGTTCCGGAAGGTTTCAGACATATACCGGAGTACCGGGGGGTTACCGGAACCCCCCGGGGGGCTTAATGGGCCTACATAGGCCTTAGTGGAAATAGAGGGCAGCAAGGGGAGTGTGGGGATCCCCCCCCAGGCCCAAACCGAATTGGTTTAGGGCAAGGGGGCCAGCCCCCTCTTTCCTTCTCCTCCTCTCCCTTTCCTTCCCCTCTCCTCTTAGGACTAGGAAAGAGGGGGCAAACCTACTTGGAGTAGGATTGCCCCCCTTGTGCGCGCCTCTCCCCTTGGCCGGCCCTCTCCTCCTCCCCTCCTTTATATACAGGGGCAGGGGGCACCCCATACACACAACAAGTTGATTAGTTGATCTATTCCAGCCGTGTGTGGTGCCCCCTCCACCATATTCCACCTCGGTTATATCGTAGCGGTGCTTAGGCGAAGCCCTACGTCGGTAGCATCATCATCACCGTCACCACGCCATCGTGCTGACGAAACCCTCCTGTGAAGCTTTGCTGGATCGGAGCTCGCGGGACGTCATCGAGTTGAACATGTGCAGAACTCGGAGGTGACGTGCATTCGGTACTTGGATTGGTCGGATCGTGAAGACGTACGACTACATCAACTGCATTGTGCTAACGCTTCCACTTTCGGCCTACGAGGGTACGTGGACACACTCTCCCCTCTCATTGCTATGCATCACCATGATCCTGAGTGTGCGTAGGAATTTTTTTTAAACTACTACGTTCCCCAACAGTGGCATCCGAGCCAGGTTTTATGCGTAGATGTTATATGCACGAGTACAACACAGGTGAGTTGTGGGCGATACAAGCCATACTGCTTACCAGCATGTCACACTTTGGTTCGGCAGTATTGTTGGATGAAGCAGCCCGTACCGACATTACGCGTACGCTTACGCGAGACTGGTTCTACCGACGTGCTTTGCACATAGGTGGCTAGCGGGTGTCAGTTTCTCCAACTTTAGTTAAACCGAGTGTGGCTACGCCCGGTCCTTGTGAAGGTTAAAACAACACTAACTTGACAAACTATCGTTGCGGTTTTGATGCGTAGGTAAGAACGGTTCTTGCTCAGCCCGTAGCAGCCACGTAAAACTTCCAACAACAAAGTAGAGGATGTCTAACTTGTTTTTGCAGGGCATGTTGTGATGTGATATGGTCAAGACGTGATGAGATATAAATTGTTGTATGAGATGATCATGTTTTGTTAAAGTTATCGGTAACTGGCAAGAGCCTTATGGTTGTCTCTTTATTGCATAAGATGCAAGTGCCATACAATTGCTTTACTTTATCGCTATGCGGTAGCAATAGTTGCAAGAGCAATAGTTAGCGAGACGACCATATGATGACACATTGATAGAGATCAAGATGACGAAGATCATGGTGTCATGCCGGTGACAATAGAGATCATGACAGTACTTTAGAGATGGAGATCAAAGGCGCAAGATGATCATGGCCATATCATGTCACATATTTTGATTGCATGTGATGTTTATCCTTTATGCATCTTATTTTGCTTTGTTTGACGGTAGAATTATATTTCGAGGTAAAAGTGTTCTCCCTGAGTATGCACCATTGCCAAAGTTCGTCGTGCCGAGACACCACGTGATGATCGGGTGTGATAAGCTCAACGTTCATCTACAACGGGTGTAAGACAGTTTTGCACATGCAGAATACTCGGGTTAAACTTGACGAGCCTAGCATATGCATATATGGCCTCGGAACACTGGAGACCAAAAGGTCGAGCGTGAATCATATAGTAGATATGATTAACATAATGATGTTCACCATTGAAAACTACTCCATCTCACATGATGATCGGACATGGTTTAGTTGATTTGGATCACGTGATCACTTAGATGATTAGAGGGATGTCTATCTAAGTGGGAGTTCTTAAGTAATATGATTAATTGAACTTAAATTTATCACGAACTTAGTCCTGATAGTATTTTCATATCTATGTTGTAGATCAATAACTCGCACATAGCTTCCTCGTTTATTTTCGATATGTTCCTAGAGAAAAATAAATTGAAAGATGTTAGTAGCAATGATGCAGATTGGATCCGTGATCTGAGGATTATCCTCATTGCTGCATAGAAAAATTATGTCATTGATGCACCGCTAGGTGATGGACCTATTGCAGGAGCATATGCAAACGTTATGAACGTTTGGCAAAACTCGGTATGATGACTACTTGATAGTTTAGTGCACCATGCTTTACGGCTTAGAACCGGGACTTCAAAAAATGTTTTGAATGCCACAGAGCATATAAGATGTTCCAAGAGTTGAAATTAGTATTTCGGACTCATGCCCATGTCGAAAGGTATGAGACCTTTGACAAGTACTTTGCCTACAAAATGGAGGAGAATGGCTCAACTAGTGAGCTTGTGCTTAGAATGTCTGAGTGCTAAAATCACTTGAATCAAGTGGGAGTTAATCTTCCAGATAAGATAGTGATTGACAGAATTCTCTAGTCACTATCACCAAGTTACTAGAACTTCGTAATGAACTATAATATGCAAGGGATAACGGAAACGATTCCCAAGCTCTTCGTGATGCTGAAATCGACGAAGGTAGGAATCAAGAAAAGCATCAAGTGTTGATGGTTGACAAGACCACTAGTTTCAAGAAAAGGGCAAAGGGAAGAAGGGGAACTTCAAGAAGAACGGCAAGCAAGTTGTTGCTCAAGTGAAGAAGCCCAAGTCTAGACCTAAGCCTAAGACTAAGTGCTTCTACTGCAAAGGGACTGGTCACTGGAAGCAGAACTGCCCCAAGTATTTGGCGGATAAGAAGGATGGCAAAGTGAACAAAGGTATATTTGATATACATGTTATTGATGTGTACTTTACTAGTGTTTATAGCAACCCCTCAGTATTTGATACTAGTTCAGTTGCTAAGATTAGTAACTCAAAACAGGAATTGCAGAATGAACAGGGACTAGTTAAGGGTGAAGTGATGATGTGTGTTGGAAGTGGTTCCAAGATTGATATGATCATCATCGCACACTCCCTATACTTTCGGGATTAGTGTTGAACCTAAATAAATGTTATTTGGTGTTTGCGTTAAGCATGAATATGATTTGATCATGTTTATTGCAATACGGTTATTCATTTAAAGTCAGAGAATAATTGTTGTTCTGTTTACATGAATAAAACCTTCAATGGTCATACACCCAACGTGAATAGTTTATTGAATCTCGATCGTAGTGATACACATATTCATAATATTGAAGCAAAAAGATGCAAAGTTAATAATGATAGTGCAACTTATTTTTGGCACTGCCGTTTAGGTCATATTGGTGTAAAGCGCATGAAGAAACTCCATGTTGATGGGGTTTTGGAATCACTTGATTATGAATCACTTGATGCTTGCGAACCATGCCTCATGGCCAAAATTACTAAGACTCCGTTCTCCGGAACAATGGAGCAAGCAACAGACTTGTTGGAAATAATACATGCTGATGTATGCAGTCCGATGAGTGTTGAGGCTCATGGCAGGCATCATTATTTTCTGACCTTCACAGATGATTTGAGTAAGATATGGGTATATCTTCTTGATGAAACATAAATCTGAAACATTTGAAAAGTTTAAACAATTTCAGAGTGAAGTGGAAAATCATCATAACAAGAAAATAAAGTTTCTACGATCTGATCGTGGAAGAGAATATTTGAGTTACGAGTTTGGTCTTCATTTGCAACAATGCGGAATAGTTTCGCAACTCATGCCACCCGGAACACCACAGCATAATGGTGTGTCCGAACATCGTAACCATACTATATTAGATATGGTGCAATCTATGATGTCTCTTACCAATTTACCACTATCGTTTTGGGGTTATGCATTAGAGACAGCTGCATTCACGTTAAATAAGGCACCATCTAAATCCATTGAGACGGTGCCATATGAACTGTGGTTTGGCAAGAAACCAAAGTTGTCGTTTCTTAAAATGTGGGGTTGCGATGCTTATGTGAAAAAGTTTCATCCTGATAAGCTCAAACCCAGATCGGAGAAATATATCTTCATAGGATACCCAAAGGAGACAGTTGGGTACACCTTCTATCACAGATCCGAAGGCAAGCCATTCATTGCTAAGAATGGATCCTTTCTAGAGAAGGAGTTTCTCTCGAAAGAAATGAGTGGGAGGATAGTAGAACTTGATGAGGTAACTGTACTTGCTCCCTTATTGGAAAGTAGTTCATCACAGAAATATGTTCCTGTGACTCCTACACCAATTAGTGAGGAAGTTGATGATGATGATCATGTAACTTCAGATCAAGTTACTACCGAACCTCGTAGATAAACCAGAGTGAGATCCGCACTAGAGTGGTACGGTAATCATATTCTGGATGTCATGTTACTTGACCATGACGAACCTACAAACTATGAAGAAGTGATGATGAGCCCAGATTCCGCGAAATGGTTTGAGACCATGAAATCTGAGATGGGATCCATGTATGAGAACAATGTATGGACTTTGATTGACTTGCTCGATGATCGGTGAGTCATTAAGAATAAATGGATCTTCAACAAGAAGACGGACGATGATAGTAGTGTTACTGAGGGAGTCCTGGATTAGGGGGTCTCCGGACAGCCGGACTATATCCATTGGTCGGACTATTGGACTATGGAGATACAAGATTGAAGACTTCGTCTTGTGTCCGGATAGGACTCTCCTTGGTGTGGAAGGCAAGCTTGGCAATACGGATATGAAGATCTCCTCCCTTGTAACCGACTCTATGTAACCCTAGCCCCCTCCAATGTCTATATAAACTGGAGGGTTTAGTCCGTAGGACAACAACAATCAAACCATAGGCTAGCTTCTAGGGTTTAGCCTCTATGATCTCGTGGTAGATCAACTCTTGTAATACTCATATCATCAAGATCAATCAAGAAGGATGTAGGTTATTACCTCCATCGAGAGGGCCCGAACCTGGGTAAACATCGTGTCCCCTGCCTCTTGTTACCATCCGCCTTAGACACACAGTTCAGGACCCCCTACCCGAGAACCGCCGGTTTTGACACCGACATTGATGGTTTCATTGAGAGTTCCACCATGCCCTCACCGTAAGGCTTGATGGCTCTTTCGATCATCGGTAACGATGCAGTCCAGGGTGAGGTTTTCCTTCCTGGACAGATCCTCGTATTCGGCGGCTTTGCGCTGCGGGCCAACTCGCTTGGCCGTCTGGAGCAGATCGAGAGCTACGCCCCTGGCCATCAGGTCAGGTTCGGAAACTTAAACTACACCACCGACATCCGCGGAGACTTGATCTTCGACGGATTCAAGCCTGTGTCAGGTGCGCCTCACAATCACGACGAGCATGACGTAACTCTGCCGTCGGACAGTGTTCGGGAGATCGCATCTACAACTACTCCGGACCTCAATCCGGAGCAAAGTGCGCCATCCGAGGACGGGTGGATAGACCCTGCCATGGAGGCTGCACTCTTAGTGGCGATAGAGCCGAATACTGACTTCACCCCTTGCGAGTGTCATGTTGCCAAACAATTGGATTCATCCCCGGCCATAGGCTCCGAGCCGCCTGCGTCCGTGCCTATCGAATTTGATAGGGCACCGATCATGGAGTTTACCTCCGCGGATATCTTTCAGCACTCGCCTCTCGGCGATGTGCTAAATTCATTAAGGTCTCTCTCCTTGTCAGGAGAACCTTGGCCGAAGTATGTCCGGCTAGAAGGGGATGCGGATGACGAAGAAATTCGTTGCCCACCCACCACCCACTTAGTAGCCACTGTCGACGATTTAACCGACATGCTCGATTTTGACTCCGAAGACATCGATGACATGGACGACGATGCAGGAGAGGAACAGGAACCAGTACCCACAGATCGCTGGATAGCCACTTCATCACATGACATATACACGGTGGATACACCTGAAGAAGGCAATGTCGACAAGACAGCGGAGGATGACCCCTCCAAGAAGCAAACAAAGCATCGGCGTAGGCGCCGCCCCAAATCCCGCCTCGACAAAAACAGCGATAACAGCGCAAGAGAAAATAACACTCCAGTCGACTCCAGAGGAAACGATGACCACATTGACCCGGCGGCAGAGCATGATGAAACTGCAAATGGCGAACATAGTACGGATCCGATGTCCGAACATGGCGACGCCACGGATAAACATCATCAACCCCCCTTTGGGGAGGAAAACAGTCCGGACGAAGATGCACACATCATCCCGGAAAGACACTTGGAACAAGAGAACCTCCGCAGCAAGCTTATTGCCACAGCGAGGAGTCTGAAGATGCAGAAGCAAAGGCTTAAGGCCGCACAAAATACGCCCAACAGCAGGTGGAACAAAGTGCTCGACAACGAAGAAAAGTATGGTGGAAGTTACCACACAAAGAGCTATCCAAAGCGCAAGCTATTACCTGAATTCGACGATGAGGCCTTAGAGCCCACACGGCTGAAAAATAAAACAGCCAACCGGCCGGATCAACCACCTTGTGACCGTGATAGAGCGGCTAACAAGGCCGCACATAAGTCCACACACGATCTACGTGAGGACTTGCGCCAAAAATCTAGTATGACCACATCCATCTATGGATCTAGGAAGCACGCTCCGGCACAAAACCAAAACCGAATACTAGAACCGTCCGAACGCCATGATACATCCAAATACAGGGGTGTCACACACCCCCTATGTTTCACCGATGAGGTGCTGGACCACGAATTCCCAGAAGGATTCAAACTAGTGAACATAGAGGCGTACGACGGGACACAGACCCTGGGGTCTGGATTGAGAACTTTATCCTCCATATCCATATGGCTTGCGGAGATGATCTCCACGCCATCAAGTACTTGCCCCTCAAGCTTAAAGGACCAGCTCGGCACTGGCTAAAAAGCCTCCCCGAAAACTCAATTGGAAGTTGGGAGGAGCTCGAGGATGCTTTTTGGGCTAATTTTCAAGGGACCTATGTCCGACCTCCGGATGCAGACGATTTAAGTCATATAATTCAACAGCCCGGAGAGTCAGCCCGAAAGCTTTGGAACAGGTTTCTCACTAAGAAGAACCAAATCGTCGACTGTCCGGACGCCGAAGCCTTAGCAGCTTTCAAACACAGCGTCCGAGACGAATGGCTCGTCAGACACCTCGGCCAAGAAAAACCGAGAACAATGGCAGCCCTGACAAGCCTCATGGCCGCTTTTGCGTGGGCGAAGATAGCTGGTTAGCCCGCAGTAGCACCAGCGACCCAAGCACATTCGAAGTCGGGGATGGCAATGGAAAACCATGACATAGTAAAAGCAAGCGTCAAAATAAAGAAGACAGCCCAGATAATATGGCGGTAAACTCCGAATTCAGGGGCTTCCGACCAGGTCAGCGGAAAAAGCCTTTCAAAGGCAGCAGAGATGGACCGTCCAGCCTAAACAAGATTCTAGACAAACTATGTCAGATTCATGGCACCCCCGATAAACCTGCAAATCACACCCCACATAGAATGCTGGGTCTTCAAGTAGGCCGGTAAGCTAAACACCGAACACAAGGGGAGGGAGACACCAAGCGAAGACGAGGACGAACCTCGCCAGCAAAGTACTAGAGAACAGAAAAAATCCCCACCAGAGGTTAAAATAGTAAACATGATCCACGTGATGAAGAGGAGAAGCAAACATGCACTCCGAGACATACGCACCATAGAGCCCGTCACCCCTAAGTTCAACCCCTGGTTGGCCTGCCCGATCACTTTTGATCGCAGGGATCACCCGACAAGCATCCGGCATGAAGGATTGGTTGCCTTGGTGTTAGATCCAATAATAAACGGATACCAAATCACATGAGTCCTTATGGATGGCGGCAGTGGTCTAAATCTGATATATGAGGACACAGTCCGCAAAATGGGGATAGACCCGACGAAAATCAGCCACAGTAATACTACCTTCAAGGGAGTAATACCAGGCCCAGAGGCCCACTCCACGGGCTCTCTAATACTAGAGGTTGTATTCGGTTCACCCGACAACTACCGAAGTGAGAAGTTAGACTTCGACATTGCTCCATTCCGAAGCGGCTATCAAGCACTACTCGGAAGAATAGCTTTCACCCGTTTTAATGCGGTACCACATTACACTTCTCTTAAGCTTAAGATGCCTGGTCCACGAGGCACCATCACAGTTAGGTGGAAATATTGAGCGTTCTCTACGCGCGGAAGAACGTGCAGCGGCTTTAACAGCCGAGCACTAGACGGCCTCACCAACCAGAATAAATGACAGGTCGTCAAGACCACAGACACGGTTTGACGAGTCCGGTGCATCACTAGATATACTTGAGATTGGTTTGATGGTTAAACCTTCATAGATGGTACCAGGGGCTTCCCGCATGTAATCAGGACTAGTTCGGCTCAACTTGACTTATCTTGAATTTTAATGGTTTATCAAGAATAACCAATTTTTTGGCACGACAACCTTCACCTAAGTTCTTCTCTTTTACAGATGACAATCGTGCTGCACCTGTCCAGGACACGGCACAACGGAGACACAGGCGCAGATGTGCAGCAAGGACCCGCTCAAAGGTTTCTTTTCAGATTAAGACCCTGCGTAAACCTTTTTCACTGTCTCTTGTTGTTCACATCCTCTGGATACTCAATACAACCGAGAAGGATGCTGACGTTATTGGCATTTCGCCACGGCAGAATATTGCATGTACTTGGACACTCGGGGTTTATTATTAAGGGCACTGTTCAGCCCAGCATATGTTATAAAGACCGAATACCTTAGGGAGTGTTCGGCGTCGCGAGTTTGGCCATATATGCATCAGCTCCGAATCATGTCTTTGGTCAAATGTTGGGTTTGCCCGGCTCCCGTGTTTTTCTACCTTACGTTCCGCTCTATCGGCTAAGGCGGCACCGGGGGAACTGCTGCGATTGTGCCCTGGTTCATCCGGATGAGCACCTCGGTAGAGAAAGCCGAAAACTGACTGTCATGATAAAGCGCGAGACTGGTCAACCACTCGATGACTTAGTGGAATCTTCGAGATTCCTCCGCATTAACGAAGGGTCGTTTCCCGGTCATGTACATACGCGCACCGTATTCGGGCGAGCGCGGAGGTACCAGGGGCTATATAGTAGCCCCACCGTCAAACTCCCATGGCTAAGTGAAAGTGTTAAAGCAATATAGTCTGGTTGCTTCGTTCGCTGCGCTACCACCTCCTTAATGGACCAAGACATTGGATCAAGTGTGAATACGCGTTTTTTTGCAAACACCCCCGCATTATATGCATGGGGGCTGAAGCCGACGATTGCAAACTTTCAGGTTATATACATATATACATAAACGGCCGCACAGGAAGCATCATAATACTTTCAGGCAAAAGTATAAACACAGCCTTTATAATTCAATAAAACATTGTTTTTACAATGGGAATACATGTCACTAGAACATTATATTCTTCGAGCATTGAGCCTCTATTGAACGAGCGCCTTCAAGGACTTCTTCAAAGTAGTGCTCGGCAGATACTCGGCCTACGGACGAACTCTGAGTTGCAATAGCGGTGGCCTCCATCTCCGCCCAGTATGTTTTGACACGGGCAAGTGCCATACACGCACCCTCTATGCACGCCGACCTCTTCATAGCGTCGATGTGCGGCACAGCACCAAGGAACTGTTGCACTAAACTAAAATAACTATTCGGCCTTGGCCCTTCCGGCCACAGATGATCCACAACAGACCTCATGGCAAGCCCGGACAACCTATGGAGCTCCTCGGCCATTCACTCATTCAATAGTAGCGGACGCACTGGAACATTGAACTGTGACCAGAACAACTTTTCCACTTCACGATCTTTTTGATCCTTTGAGTACTCGGCCGCATCAGCAGCACTTGCTGTCAAATCCACGTATGCGTCTGCAGAACTCCATAGTTGATCAAGAGGGGCATACTTCGGATCTCCGAACTTCGTCTGCAACAAAAAGGGCTTACCAGCCGCAATATCTCCAGCTTGACGCAGCTCCTCCTTCACCGCTCTGATTTTGGAGCGGGCTTCCTTGGCTGCTACCATGGCCTTCTCCAGGTCCGTCGCCTTCGCTCGGCTTTCTTTTTCAAGAAGCTGGTAACGGTCAGCGACATCTTTCAACTGAACGGCCATCTTGGCCATTTTTTCCTTGCTTTGGCAATGCGTAGCCTGTTCGGCCCTCAGCTCTTCGACCGCCTTTAGAGCGGCCGCATCACTATTCCTGGCTTCTTCCTTGGCTCGGGCAAGTTCCGCCTGAAGGGTCTCCACGGCGGCAGCTCCATCTGTAGTCACAACATATTAAAGATACTGGCATCATGCTCCTCTTACTATGTGTTGATCACCGGAGAAATCACATACCCTGTGCCTCGTCGAGCCGCTTGTTGACAAGCACGATGTCGGCATCTGCCGCATCAAATTGCCGCTTCAGCTTGGCAAACTCATGAGTCTGGCTAGCCACCGGACCTTCATCCACCTGCACATGAAGGAAGCCTGATTATTACCTGGGACTATGATCCTCTATTTGCCGCCATTCTCGACGGCAACCAGAGTCTCAGGGGCTACTATCTGCATAGGGCACACTTAACGTGTGCGGTACTGTAAAAAACATACACTATTTCACGTACCTCAAAGCCTTTCAGCAGACTCATAAAATCTTCATGCAACCCGCTTTCGGCGGAAGAAATCATCTCAATCACCGTACCCATTAGCGTACGATGTGCTTCTGAGATGGCCGCTTGCTCCAGAAGATACTTCAGTGCGTCCGATCGCACACCCGACGGTTCCAGACTCTTTCTGTTATTCTCTTTAGGAGCCGAATACTAAGGACTTCGGGTGGCCAAAGGATTACCCTTTGGCCTTGGTGGATCAGGAGAAACCCTCCGCGATGACACTTCAGGGTCGCCCGCCTCATGAGGAGGGGTGGCATGGGGAGGTGTTTCGCTCTCCATCATCTCCGGAAGAAGATCCCCCGAAGACGAACTCTGTCGAGAAGGGCTATGATCCGAACTACAAGATATATGCTTCGGTTATTGTCTTCAGAAGTAATGTAGGATATTTTTACTATTAAGTACTTTTTGTTTACTTACAACTCGGTAGAGGGCTGATCCCCTTGCGGGCGTTGTGCGGCAAGAGTACCCTCCGAGGCAGAACCCTCTGGCAAAGATTTCTTCCCCTGTTTGGAAACATTTGTTTCCGGGTCTTCAGAGGTGGTCCTCTTCCTTCCTTGGGGAGAGGGAATTCGAGATTCTTCTCCCTGGTTATCCTCCTTCGCGGAGGTGCTAATTCCCCGGTTTGGATGAATAATGAGTGAGGCCTGCTTTTAGCCTCCTTATTTCCCCCTTTATCTTCCCCTGAGGGCACCTGATAAGGCGCCGGCTTGAGCATTCTGGCTAGTACTGGATTGGCCAAGCCTTCGGGAAGGGGGGCCGAACACCTGATCATCTTCGCCTTTGTTACCCAGTCCTGGTCAAAGAGCGACTTTTCAGAATGATGTTATGATAAATAAAAAGACAACGTGTTCAGCCACGGGATTACTTACTTGGGTATCTGGGCGATTACAGCTCAAACCCGCATCCTCGGTGGTGTCCGGACACTTTATTTGTGGTCAGAAGAACAATTTGTACATCTCTTTGAGCGTCATGCCGAGGAAGTGCTGAATAGTTTGCGGTCCTTCCGGGTTGAACTCCCACATACGGAGGGGTCGACGTTTGCAAGGCGGGACCCGACGAACTAGCATGACTTGCATTACCGTGACAAGGCTAACGTCTCTCTCGAGGAGATCTCGGATGCGACTCTGCAATATTGGCACATCATTTACTGGCCCCCAGTCCAGCCCCTTGTTGATCCATGACGTCAGTTGTGGTGGGGGCCCAAGAAAAAGGCAGGGGTGGCTACCCACTTGGTACTCCGGGGAGTTGTAATATAAAACCACTCCCGTTGCCATAAACCGGACACCTCTGGGAAGGAACCCTCTGGCCACGGTACATCAGCGAGGCCTAGCCCTCGGAGGAAGTGAGAGATAAATACAACACTCTCGCCGGGTTTGGGAGTGGGAATGACTTGCCCTCGAGTAGGCAGCCAGTGCCAGATTTCGTCTGTCAAATACCTGGCCTCTCTTAGCTTATTGATGTCTTCCTCTGTGACAGAGGAAGTCATCCACCGACCTTGAAGGTTGGATCCGGACATGGTTGAAGGTCCGAAGCGCCTGACCTGAGCCTTGGGTGTTGGAACTCGAGGCGGGGGAAGGATTCGTTTGAGTACGAGAAGGAAAAAAGGACAGGCCTTGGCCCCTTTATAAAGAGGGTGAATATCAAGCGTCCTCCTCGTGGCCGTTTGGGACTTGCCTAAAATCGAGGAGTCATACCAACGGGAACGATTGGGTTACCCACGTCCGTATTGATGAGAATCCCGTAATAAGGGGGACACGATCTCTGCTCCGACAAGACGTGTCAAGAAAACCACCTCGCAATATGTGCAGCGCTGGTTGAGAAAAACGGTTCAAATAATGACCGGGCCATGACGTGATGGCGTGTTGCTAAACGTGTCAGCAGATTAGATTTGTGGAAATATTATTCTCTCTGCGGTGGTATGTGGAACATGTTTAGCAGAGCCGGACACTATCCTTGTGTTCAAAATCTTCTATGGAGTATTCGGAGGAAGAACCCGCCTTGCAATGCTGAAGACAAATCTGCGCGCCGGACTCATCGTCATTGAAGCCTGGTTCAGGGGCTACTGAGGGAGTCCTGGATTAGGGGGTCTCCGGACAGCCGGACTATATCCTTTGGCCGGACTGTTGGACTATGAAGTTATAAGATTGAAGACTTCGTCTCATGTCCAGATAGGACTCTCCTTGGCGTGGAAGGCAAGCTTGGCAATACGGATATGAAGATCTCCTCCCTTGTAAACAACTCTGTGTAACCCTAGCCCCCTTCAGTGTCTATATAAACTGGGGGGTTTAGTCCGTAGGACAACAAAAATCATACATAGGCTAGCTTCTAGGGTTTAGCCTCTACGATCTCGTGGTAGATCAACTCTTGTAATACTCATATCATCAAGATCAATCAAGCAGGATGTAGGTTATTACCTCCATCGAGAGGGCCTGAACCTGGGTAAACATCGTGTCCCCTGCCTCCTGTTACCATCCGCTTTAGATGCACAGTTCAGGACCCCCTACTCGAGATCCGCCGGTTTTGACACCAACAGTTACTATCTACAAAGCTCGAATTGTCGCAAAAATGTTTTCGACAAGTTCAAGGTGTTGACTACGATGATATTTTTCACTCGTATCAATGCTTAAAAGTCTGTCCGAATCATGTTAGCAGTTGTCGCATTTTATGAAATCTGGCAAATGGATGTCAAAACTATATTCCTTCATGGATTTCTTAAAAGAAGAGTTGTATATGATCCAACCAAAAGGTTTTGTCGATCCTAAAGGTGCTAACAAAGTGAGCAAGCTCCAGCGATCCATCTATGGACTGGTGCAAGCATCTTGGAGTTGGAATATACGCTTTGATGAGTTTATCAAAGCATATGGTTTTATACAGACTACAGTGAAGCCTGTATTTACAAGAAAGTGAGTGGGAGCACTACAACATTTCTAATGAGTATATGTGAATGACATATTGTTGATCAGAAATAATGTAGAATTTTCTAGAAAGCATAAAGGAGTGTTTGAAAAGAGTTTTTCAAAGAAAGATCTCGATGAAGGTGCTTACACATTGAGCATCAAGATCTATAGAGATAGATCAAGACGCTTGATAAGTTTTTTCAATGAGTACATACCTTGTCAAGATTTTGAAGTAGTTCAAAATGGAACAGTCAAAGAAGGAGTTCTTGCCTGTGTTGCAAGGTGTGAAGTTGAGTAAAGACTCAAAAACCCGACCACAACCGAAAATAGAAAGAGAACGAAAAGTCATTCCCTATGCCTCAGTAATAGGTTCTATAAAGTATGCTATGCTGTTTACCAGTCCTATTGTATACCTTAGCATGATTCTGGCAAGGGAGTACAATAGTGATCTAGGAGTAGATCACTGGATAGCAGTCAAAATTATCCTTAGAGGACTAAGGAAATATTTCTCAGTTATGGAGGTGATAAAAAGAGTTCATCGTAAAGAGTTACGTCGATGCAAGCTTTTTACATCGATCTAGATGACTCTAAGTCTCGATCTGGACACATATTGAAAGTGGGAGCAATTAGCTAGAGTAGCTCCGTGCAAAGCATTGTAGACATAGAAAATTTGCAAAATACATACGGCTCTGAATGTGGCAGGCCCGTAGACTAAACTTCTCTCACAATCAAAACATGATCACTCTTTAATCACACAGCGATGTGGACTAGATTATTGACTCTAGTAAACCATTTGGGTGTTAGTCACATGAAGATGTGAACTAATCACATAAAGATGTGAACTATTGGTGTTAAATCACATGACGATGTGAACTAGATTATTGACTCTAGTGCAAGTGGGAGACTGAAGGAAATATGCCCTAGAGGCAATAATAAAGTTGTTATTTATATTTCCTTATATCATGATAAATGTTTATTATTCATGCTAGAATTGTATTAACCAGAAACTTAGTAAATGTGTGAATACATAGACAAACAAATTGTCACTAGTTTGCCTCTACTTGACTAGCTCGTTGAATCAATGATGGTTATGTTTCCTAACCATAGACATGAGTTGTCATTTGATTAACGGGATCACATCATTAGGAGAATGATGTGATTGACTTGACCCATTCTGTTAGCTTAGCACTTGATCGTTTAGTATGTTGCTATTGCTTTCTTCATGACTTATACATGTTCCTATGACTATGAGATTATGCAACTCCCGTTTACCGGAGGAACACTTTGTGTGCTACCAAATGTCACAACGTAACTGGGTGATTATAAAGGTGCTCTACAGGTGTCTCCAAAGGTACTTGTTGAGTTGGCGTATTTCGAGATTAGGATTTGTCACTCTGATTGTCGGAGAGGTATCTCTGGGCCCACTCGGTAATACACATCACTATAAGCCTTGCAAGCATTGTAACTAATGAGTTAGTTGCGGGATGATGTATTACGGAATGAGTAAAGACACTTGCCGGTAACGAGGTTGAACTAGGTATTGAGATACCGACGATCGAATCTCGGGCAAGTAACATACCGATGACAAAGGGAACAACGTATGTTGTTATGTGGTTTGACCGATAAAGATCTTTGTAGAATATGTGGAAGCCAATATGAGCATCCAGGTTCCGCTATTGGTTATTGACTGGAGACGTGTCTCGGTCATGTCTACATAGTTCTCGAACCCGTAGGGTCCGCACGCTTAAAGTTTTGTGATGATCGATATTATGAGTTTTGTGTTGTTGATGTACCGAAGGTAGTTTGGAGTCCCGGATATGACCACGGACATGACGAGGAGTCTCGAAATGGTCGAGACGTAAAGATAGATATATTAGACGACTATGTTTGGACACTGGAAAGGTTCCGAAAGGTTTCGGACATATACCGGAGTACCGAAGCACTACTAGGGAAAAGCCTATACAGAGAATCTTACCAGCAGCACGCTTTAAAATAAGGCGCTGCTGCTAACTAGCAGTAGCGCGCGCGCACAAACCTCGTTGCTGAAATAAATGTATCAGTAGCGGACCCTCTCAAAGACGCGCTACCCCTAGAATTGCCACGACCCGCCGCTAGGCTAGTTCTAGCAGCAGCGCGCTAATATGAAGAGTGCTACTGCTAGGGACCATAGCAGTAGCGCATTTACACAATAATCGCTACTGCTAAGTTTACTAAAAAAATAGTCCCACCTCGCTTCGTGAAGAGAGTTTGTACCACCTTAAATATGTTACTTCTCAAACTTTCACAACCACTTGGTCTTCATTGAACTCTATGTGTAGAATTTGTGGCCGCAATATGAGTGTTCACCAGTTTCTAAACTGGTGAGGACTCATATTGACAAATAAGATTGTACACAAAAAGATCATTGATGATCAATGTATTTTTGATGACTATTTTTACATGCTGGCACATAGCAGTAGCGCGCTCTTTGTGAAAGGCGCTACTGCTAGGTCATTTAGCAGTATCGCCTTTTGCTGTAGCGCGCTACTGCTAAGACATTCCATCTACCCCACACTCTTCGATCTATCCGATCCACTCACACTCACTTGATCTCCTGCTGAACCCCCCACGCCGGTCCTCCCCTGTCGCGCTCCTCCGATCTGCACCGCCGCCACCTCCTCCTCCTCGCTGGACTCGGCATTGGCCTTCGCCTTCCTCCTCCGTCCTCCCTCCACTCGCCGTCGGCTGGCCCCTCCTCGCTCCGTCTTCCTCCTCCATCCTACTCTCTTCTCCCTCCTCGAGTTGCCCCTCCTTCTCCCTCCTCCCTCCTCCATCCACACCCCCTCCTCCCTGCTACATTTTGATTTAGTAGGCTAGTTGATTTAGAACATTTTGATTTAGTTGATTTAGTATGTAATTGATTTAGTTGATTTAGAACATCTTGATTTAGTTGATTTAGTAGGCTAGTTGATTTAGTTGATTTAGAACATTTTGATTTAGTTCATTTAGTATGCTAGTGGATTTAGTAGGCTAGTTGATTTAGTATGCACCATTTTATTGTTATTTTTTCTATACATGGATAGGTAGATGCTTTTGTTTTTTTGTAATAAGTTATTTTTTGGCAAAATGTAGGTGCCAATTTAGTTAAATTTTCCACTTGGTTTTTTAATCAATTATCTTAGGCAATAGGGGCCAAATGAGATGAAATGTCTTAGTAGGTGGTACCCTTATTTGGTAGATATTTGTGAAAAGTTTTTTCGGCAATAGGTGCCACCGAAATGCTTTGTCCATAAAATTGCTTCTCGCAGAAGAACCAAAAATATCACATGCTACTGTATTTCTTTCCTGTGAAGTGAATCATTAATCCTTTGCTCATATTGCTTTAGGAAAATGGTGCCACCACCACCACTATGTCGACTGTGCAAGTCAAGGTGCGCCAACAGCCTTGCAACTGGCAAGCTGTTCGGCATCTACTTCCAGCCGAGTTTTCGTCATGCGGCGGTAAGAAATTAGATGAAATGTAACAACTATTTTATTTTTAGTGTTGCCATTACTGCATTGTCTCATTTTGCTTTTTTTACACAGATCGTCCCATGCAATGTGAGGTTGAAATTCAACAAGCTGATAGGAGATACTGTGACATTTGAGGCTCTTGGGGGCGTACACTATGGAGGTCGAGAAAGGACGCAATATGTCACAGATTGGAGGAGATGGATGGGCTCATTTCCTTGCCCACATGCGTCTTACTGGTGGTGAGTTGATCAGCTTCTCCTTCAGAGAAGAAAGACCCAAGCTGGCTGTTATTTATCTCAACCTGGTGGAAGATGACGAAGATGATGAAGATGACGAAGATGATGAAGATAATGAGGACGCGCTCGATGAAGATGATGAGAACCCACTTCATGAAGCCATCATAGCTCAAAGAATGAGGCTGAGCGAGGAGGAGGTGTGCAACCTATGGGACATAATTCCGCCACGTGATGACTTTGTCGGGGTGCCATTGGTGACCCACGTGACAAGTACCATGGTCGATCGGCATGAAATGGTATGTTATACGTACTGCCTGTAGTAATTTGATGATATATATATATGCTTTATTGTTATACTTACAAATGCAAATTATTCGATGATATGCTTAGTGATTTGATGATATATATATGCCTGTAGTAATTTGATGATATATATATATATATATATATATATTTGATGATATACTTATTAGTAGAATTCATGATTAGTTAGTACAAATGCGTAGTATTGTGTCTTTTGATAGTGTAGAAAAATAGACTTAATAGAAATATATTTGCAAGAGTATGTGCGAGGCTATTTATTAATTGACATGTTTTTCTTATTCAGAAATTGCCAAAGAACCTATCTGTGAGTTGTGGTATCGAGCCTGATGAAGAAGGCTCAGCTGGACTACGCCTTACCGCAAGGGGCTCCGTCACCACCTGTACTTACCGCATGGACACAGACAGTCGCACACACTTGAACTCGGTTGGGTGGATGAGATTCCTCGTTGGCAAGAATCTTCGTGTTGGATAGGCCATCCTAATTACTATCAGGAACACCCACCGCCCATGCTTGAGGATGATGATCGCCGTCGATATCATCTAGAACTACATATGTGTGTGTGGCTATATCATCTAGAACTACATATGATGATCATCGTCGATATCATGTAGAACTACATATGATGATCGTCGTCGATATTATCTAGAACTACATATGATGATCGTCATCGATATCACCTTGTACTGCTTCAGGATGCATGTTGAGTATATATGAAATTATTATCTAGTACTCCCTCCATTCCAAATTACTCATCGTGGTTTTAGCTCAAATTTGAACTAAAACCACGACGAGTAATTTGGAACCGAGGGAGTACTACCTAGTACCTCTAATGCTTTATGAAATTGATATCTAGTAGTACCTAGTATCTGGAAATTGCTGTTTATTGAAGCTGAAATGGGGTAGGAAGTCGGGGGGAAATGATGAAAGATGTAGCAGTAGCGTGGGGCCAGGAAATCGCTACAGCTAATTAATAGTAGCGCGTTCCGGAAACGCGCTGCTGATATAGTCCATAGTAGTAGTGCCGGTCCAGACCGCGCTACTACTAACTGTTAGCTGTAGCACCTTATTGGTAGCGCGGCTGCCCGCGCTGCTGATAGCCTCAAAACCCGCGCTACTACTAGGGTTTTCCATAGTAGTGGGGGGTTACCGGAACCCCCGGGGGGCTTAATGGGCCTACTTGGGCCTTAGTGGAAATAGAGGGCAGCAAGGGGCACTACAAAAAAATACACTTCCATGATGATACGTGTTTGTCACAGTAGGTCGCTTTTTTGTTATGCATGTACATCCATGACAAATTTATGACAGAATCAAGATAGTCATACCTGTGCTGTCGTAGAAGTGTTCCATGACATTACCAAAATTATCATCACGGAAGTGTCCACTTCCATGACGATAAATCACGCGTCACAGAAGTGCTTTCGTCAAGGGTGATCGACACATGGCATCCACCGTAACGGAACGCCGTTAAGCTATCGAGTCGGGTTTTGGATCCGATAACCCGTTAACAGCCCTGACCAATGGGGATTTTCCACGTGTAAAATCATCATTGGCTGGAGGAAACACGTGTCGGCTCATCGTTGGGATAGATGACAACCACTCATTGGACGGAAGGCGCCTATGATACGTCGACACGTGGCACGGCCCAACAGAGGCCCATTCCTGTGAAAAGGCCGGCCCGTTTGACTTGGTCAAAAGGTGGCGGGCCGGCCCATGGAAAGCCTGTTAACGACCTGTTCGCATATAGCCCATTTACAGCCCGCTAACCCAAGGCCCGTTACGCCCTATCCGAATTAGGCCCAGTAGACGACATCTACGCCATCCAATATGATTCGAGCCCGTTTTCACTTCTGGCCCATGTATGGCCCATGACGTCTTTCGGCCCATATGAGGCCCTATGTAACTATTGGCCTATTACCGGCCCGTGGTGAAACTGGCCCGTAATGAACAGTGTATCACTTTACACCCATTAACGGCCCGTGGTGAAACTGGCCCGTAATGAACAGTGTATCACTTTATACCCATTAACGGCCCGTTATTCCGTTGGGCCGTTTCCAGCCCATGTTATCTTTCGGCCTTCTCAGAGCCCATTTATTCTTGGGCTCATTTCCAGCATTCGTTTACTTACGGCCCGTTACTGTCATTTTCTGCTTGTGGGCCAAATTCAGCCCGTGGTTACAGTCGGCCCGTTTGTGGTCCGTTAATACGTTGGGCCGTTTTCATAGCGTCATCAAATACGGCCTATTAACGATGGCCCGTTACGGTCGGCCCATGAACGGACGATTCCAACTCTAGCCCGTTTCCGGCCATAACGCGGCCTGTTATTGGCACATGTTTGGCCAATCGATCATACGGCCCGTATAAGGCCCATTGATGATACGGCCCGTAGAAGGCCCATTGTTTCTACGGCCCATAGAAGGCCTACTGTTTCTACGGCCCGTAGAAGGCCCACTGTTTCTACGGCCCGTAGGAGGCCCAGTGTCACTACAGTAAATATTAGCCCATGGTTATTGTGGCCTAGTTTTAAAAAATAGGTTATTGCAGCCACTAGTTAACCGCGGAAAAAGAACTGCAATGACTACAAGCAAACAAATAAACAAGACAACAAGGAAATAAATAAGCAAGCAACTAACGCTAGGCTATCACGGCTATTACACATATTACATCCACTGGGCATCAAAGTTCGCCACCAGTGCAAATATAGGGAACAAAGCAGCATATCATATACACTGGCCGTCAAAATTGGCCACCAGTGCAAATAAACGCGGCAGCAAAACAAGTTCACAACTGAAACAACTTCAGAAGAGCTCAAGAAACGTTATCCTGGGTATCCACCATGCTGGCAATAAGCTTAGCAAGCTACTTAGCTTTGTCCTGTTTGGCGCTAAAATCCTCCAACGCTTGCTGTTGCACCAGAAAGTATGCATCTGAATGCTCTAGGGACTTCCGCAGTCCTTCCGCTTCTTGTCGCAGCACAGCTGATCGATGTCTTTCAGCTTGTAGTTGAGACTCAAGAAACCGAACTCATTCAGACAGTGAGTTTGAATAGCTTGTGCAAGTGGTAGTGGCCAGTAACTCCAACACTAAACCAAGACAGGATGTGTCACTATCCTAAACCTTATCTGCATTACTTCCTTTACCGTTGCTTAATAAGGCACTCTTCCCGAATATTCTGTCAGCATTCTAAAAGAAGAAACAAGCAGACACATCACAAGTTTAGCATATACTAGTATATGAAACTCATTTCGGTGAACCAGTTCATTAGTAAGGTGGACAGGATTAAACTACCAAGTCTTCTATTGCCAAGTACTAGTACATAATAAAAGCATCAAACAAACATATATCTATGTCCTATGGTAGCAATGGAATCTTAAATTAGAACAGTTGTTCTTCAGGTTTAGGCACTTGTTCTACATGAACAGAGTACAGTAAGACGCAAGAATATAATACTTAAAAATAGAAAATGAGCTCATTGACCTTACCACATTCTTGGTTCGGGACCAGTACAGAACAAGGTGTTCCCAGTCATCAACCAGTAAATGTGTCTCAGGAGAACGTAAGGGAATTTGATGAGTTTCTTTGCCGGTGAAGTACGTTTTCTTCAGGTAATTCCGATACTGCCACCAAGCATTCTTGAAGATAGCAGAGGTATTAGCACAGGTTACCTCATCCTGAGTTTCCAAATCGGTCCTTCTCTATAGAGAAAAATGGGAAAATTTGTTGTATTATAACCATCATGGAGGTAGGATGTATGGGACGAAGCAAAGTAATTGCCATGAATAACATTACTTACACATAACTCCTGGACAAACACCTGCAACTGGCATTTTCCTTCATCTTCAGTATAATATTTCCAAGATGGGAAGATACGCACATACGATTTAACAACATCAAATGCGATAGATGCTAAACTACGACTAGCTGGTTGTGCTTCCTCCACGGGAATATGCGTACTAACTGGTGGAGTTGGGGTTCGCCGTGATAGTAGTGGCCCTATGGGCACTGGAGCTGCCTTACTAATTGCTCTTGTTTGGGAGCTCTGTGGTGGAGATGGTGTTGTGTCAACCGGAACTGGGTTACTATCGGCTGGGGTTGGGGTTAGATTGGGTGAAGCTGGTTCTCTGTCCATCATAGTAGGGGTACAATCTACGAGAGTTTGGGTTATGTGTGGTAGGGTTGGTTCTTGTGCATGTACAACCGGGGTGCTATCTCCACCAAGAGGTAGCACTGTTTTATTTGAAGACCGTGTTTTTAGTCCGCTAGATACTGGCATCACCCGCTCCAATTCAAATGGCTGATAAACAGGAAACATAGTTGAATGTACAGACATTGTATGAGAGACAGATGCAATAGATAGTGTGGAAAAAAGAGGGCATGAAATAGTTGACATGTATATTGTTTAATTAAAACGGATAGCATGACATAATTTCACATATATGATGTCTATCTAAACTGGATAGCATAGCATAACATAATTCAAAAATATGATGAATAACTAAACAGGATCGCATGACATAATTCACCTACATGTTATCTAAGTAATCAGGATCGCATCATTTAATTCACATATGTGATTTATATGCTAAACAGAGGGCATTTGATATGATGTCTGAACTAAGAACATGGTGTTGAATATTGTGTATATGATGTCTAAACTATGCAATGCAAGACACCGTATGCATGATATGAGCAGTATAACCGTGCCAAGTTAGAGCATACACCTCAGTGGGGGAATAGGGCTGGTCATCTGTCTCTGAATCCATCTCTGAGGAGCTATCAGGACCCAACAAGAGATCTGCTTCGACAGGTAGCACTGTCTACTCTGAAGGCCTTGTTTTCACTCCAGATTTTTCCATCTCCCACCCAAATGGCTGATTCACATGAAGAGTAGTTTAATGTACAAACATTGTCGACAAATGGAAATGTAATGAAGAAAAGGATGGGCAAGATATCATTCAAATATATGATGCCTGGTTAAACAGGATGGCATTGCACATTTCACATATATTATGGATGGCTAAAAGACATGAGACTGCATAATTCCCATATATGCTATCGAAACTAAATAGGTGGCATTACAGAACATGTCTAAACTAAGCAGATGACATATATGATGTTAAAAGTAGGCACTGCAAGGCAACATATGCATGATATGACTAACATCATTATGCCAAGGTAGAGCAAACACCTTGGGGGGTAAATAGGAGTGGTCAGCGGCGTCCGAATCCGCCTCAAAACAGATATCTTCCTCTGGATTACAATCTGGAGAGGGGTGGGGAGGGTTTGCCATTGAACCCACCATGGAGCGATGTCTGCATGACATTGTATTGCCGCACAAAACTCTTCTCTTTTTCTCTACATGTTCAGCATGACTGTGTACAATATCCGACATGCATACGAAAAAATATGGTGAGATTATGTAAGGAGAGCATGCAGAAATTTAGAGTGATGGTAACAACTAGTGGATCGATGTTTTTCCGTTGAACCAAAATAGCCCTAATGGATCGACGTGAATGTATAGTAATAAGTGATGCAACAAGTGTACAACCTCTTTGCCGTAGCCGTGTCGACCTCAGCATCATTGGGTTGGTCGCTGAAGCAGTTGAGGCAGAGGTGGCTGTCGGAGGTGTGGAGGAAGATCTGAGGAATCTGTAGACGGCGTCCAGGGCACTGCTCTGTTGTGACGGATCGTTCTATCATTGGAGCAGCTCTGGTGAGCCGTAAGACGTCAAGGCTGAAGCAGCACAAGACAGATATCGTCAATCTCAAGTGGGATTCTAATAGCATCTCCAATAGATGATGTAAAATGGATGTAAAATTAACATCACCAAAAACCGCCTGACTAAAACAGATGAGGTAAAAATTGTTGACTCTGAACTTAACTGTCGAAACTAAAATTTACTGTGGAATCTGAATGCTACTGTCGAAACTGAATGCAATGGTAGCAGAGAGGCACTTGACATGTAGTTTAGGGAGGGCCTGCGGTTCATCTTCAACCTGCACCCCCCTGAGCCGCCAGCCACCACCGGCCGAACCGCCGGCCCCAGTGCCGCCTCGCCGCCCTGAAACAACTCGCCACTGCCACCCCGGCCAGCCCTCTAGGCCCCCCCCCCCCCCCCCCACCTTGAACCCTAAGATAGATAGTGGGGTACCTCTCCGGCGAGCCCCCGTCCCTGCTGCGGGTGGTTCTTCCTTAACTCCGGTGAGACCCCCCCCCCCAACCCCTGAAAATCGACTGACCCAAAAGTCGATTCAGTCGACTGAAGTGTGGCTTAATCGGAGCAGAGCAGCAGCACGAGCGAGGGGGAGAGTAGCAGCAGCAGCTGGGCGAGCGAGCGATTGAGCGAGAGCTGGAGCAGCAGCAGCAGATCCGGCTGGTATGGACGCCGCCGCCGAAGGGGCCTCGCACTGGGGGAGAGCCGCCGTGGAGATGTCACCCGCGGCGCCGGCTTCAAGGTAGCCGCTCCATGGGGGTGCGGGATGGAGCACCGTCGGTGCCAGGATGTCGAGTTAAGGAGAAGGTGCGATGCGATGAGTGTAAAACCTCTTTGGTGGCGCCGAGTAGGCATCGGCTTCGTCCGAGGAGTCGGTGAGGATGCTGCGGTTCCGGTGGAGCATGTTAAGGCGGCGCTGTGGGGATGGAGCAGCTGCGATAGACGAGGCGATCGTCGGAGCAGCTCCTTGGAGGTGGAGGACGGGGCGGCTGAACCGGCAGGACGGTGAGATGGACGACGGATCCTCATCCGGGGAGGTGGACGAGGGACGTCGAGCTGTTGCGCTGGACGATGTCATCGAGGAAGAGGCTCCGGCTGGGCAGCGGTGATGTGGCGGACGGAGGAGGGTGGGGTTTCGCGGCTGGAGCGGAGAGGTTATGGCGGCCTGGGATTTCGAATGGCGAAAAGGGGGCGATGGGAGGGGGTGAAGCATGACTTAGGAACGCGCTTGTCCAAAATGTAGGGTGTCTTACAAAAGTACCCCCCACTGATTTGAACTAGCGGCCCTTTCGGCTCAGGGTTAGAAGGGGGATTTCGCGTGTCAGGATTTGGCAGCTGGAGGGAGTTTTCGTGCGTGTTGTAATTTCGGGATAGCAAGGCGCGGGTTGTGAAGGCGCCAGTTTTGGGAGCATGATATCTGAATTTTCGGGATATAACAAGACGCAGGTTGAATTTTAGGAACAAGCCTAACGTGTAGTAATATTGTACTTGTACGTACCAAATCAATTCGCACTTCCCTCAACCAAAAAGAAAACGAAAAAAATAAAACTATTCAGACCACACAAAGAGAGAGTCTTGCCCCGTTTTACTATACAAATGCTATTCAAAGCTACTCCCTCCTTCCATCTATATAGGGCCTAATGCATTTTTCGATGCTAACTTTGACCAAATATTAGAGCAATGATATATGACATGCAACTTACATAAAGCACACCGTTAAATTCGTCTGTGAAAGGTTCTTTCAATAATATAATTTTCACATTGTGCATGTCATGTACTATTAATCTTGTCAATAGTCAAAGGCGGTCTTAAAAATCTCATTACGCCCTATATAGATGGAAGGAGGGAGTATGAATCCATGTTATGTCTGATTAAATTTTTTTCGCTTGCTGTAACCTACTCATACCAACATTTTAGTGCATTCTAAATGTCTATACTACCGATGCAATTCGAACTAAATTTGAATTCGTTTCTCTATTTCAATAAGAATCTACAATCATGATTGTTGCCAACTTCAACCATCATAGTTTCCTTGCTATCCGCCAGATATAAATCAGACGGCCTATAATGCAGGATGGCAGGCACACCATCATCAACAACTCCATTTTTATAAGAGTAGAGATAAAACATATTAAATGTAGTATACCATGTTCATAACCACACCATGTGTATCACCGTTATATATATTCACACATCCGTCGGTTTGAAACACTATGATAAATTATTCAAATATCCGAATTCGCTTTTTATAATGAAGTATATATGATCTCTATTCGTCTTTTACACCCACACAACCCTCTTATCTTTGTAGCTAGCGCTAACTTTCTCTTGTGCATGCACACGCCCGCATCCCTCCCTCCCTCAGTATTCTCTAGCTACATCACAAAAATTCGTCTTTTCACTTTAGGTCGTTCACCCACGGTGTGTGTAGGCCCCCCAGATCCTTCTTTACGGCACACATTGATCGATATGCCTCTCTAGCCAGGTGTGCCTAGCACAAACACAAGCTTTCACTCTTCTCTTGTCACCGTCCATGCCTCACTCCCACCACTCTTTTCATCGTTCTCGTACTCGCACACTCCTCCCCCTCGATATAGTATGCCTCTCGTACCACCTCCTACATGCATCCCTCTCTCTCTATCCTTCTCCTCGTGCCTCATTTGCTTCTAACACACACATGCATGTATACCGATTGATCTCCCAACATATACCTAGCTCGACTTTAACTACCCCCCCCCCCATCGATCGACGTACCTCACAAGTTATGTCTCTGCTTTCTCTTACAAAGGGCGATTGATCTTCCTATGTAGTTATGTCTGCTTACCACAGCCACATCGTCCCCCCTCATCATTCGTGCATGCCTCCTGACCCGTCTCTCACACAAACGTGCACAGAAAACAAGCAGCCATATCCTCTCTTATTGATATTGCGGGTGTGCCCTCCATTTGTCTAGCAAGCCTATCCCACCATTTGTTAGAAGGAACTCCACTACCACCCCCTCCAACACTCTAGCTCTGCCTCTCTCCCAACCTTATTCATCTCCTGCACATATGCATGGATGTCGATCGATCTCCCTTAATACATGAGGAAGATCGATCTCCTTAATACATGAGGTAGGCCTCTCTCCTCCTCCACACATATACCAGCCATTGTACCTCTATAGTTAATTGGGCCTCCCTCTTCCCCCACCACACACCGATAGTCGACCATTGCAGGTAGGTATCCATGCCACAGAGACAAACTGCACATGTCCCATCTCACGTTCCAGTAGGCCAACCACTCTATATCTTTGACGTGGGCACACACAAATTCGATGGCACTCTTTATCGATCGCGTGCGCACACACACACACATCATCCCTCTCTTCGATTCTATGGACACCTCAAGCCGATGATACCTCCACTCTCTTCTCGTGGATCGCCCCCTCTATATATATGTTATATCCAGGACTCTATTTCACACCCATTGCATATGTTAAATTTTTTGATTGAACCCCCCCCCCCAAAAAAAACTCTCAAGAACCCACACACTATATCTCTCTAGGTTTGTATCTCTCTCACACAACCCCACGCATGTGGTGTATGTATACAAGAAGAGAATAGGTGCACCGTGCACGTACTCACGCTTCGTGCCCAGCCACACCCGCGCGGGTACATGGTGGAGCTCATTTCTTTACGAAATGGCAGCCCACGTGCTAATTTGAACGCCTGTAGCGGTTGTTTACCTAGGGAGGTCATGTACCACGCGTGCACGAAACAAAGTTCGACTTGACGCGTTGCCGCGTTATTTTTAAATAAAGTTATAGCGCCCAATGGCACGTACACAGAATATAAAACGATTTTTATGGAGGAAAAGGTAGTCCGCTCTTCAAAGTATCTCACACAAGGCTCCGGTGGCCTCTCTCTCTCTCCCACCGTTGGTCACTGATCCGGCCGCATCTCGTCCGCCGGGGGAAAGGGAGTGCGGTGGCCTCTCTGTCTCTCACTGTTGGTCACTGATCCGGCCGCATCCCGTCCGCCGGGGGAAAGGGAGTGCGGTGGACTCTCTCTCTCACCGTTGGTCACTGATCCGGCCGCATCCCGTCCGCCAGGGGAAAGGGAGGAAGTGCATCGTTTCTCCGTTCGACGGCGCCGAGGCAGCACGTCCCGATCTGCGGTACACGCCGTTCTCTCTGACCAAGCTCCGGCGCGGCAGGGCCTACGCCACCTGCTCGCAGATTCCGCCCGCCGCCGCTCACCTAGTTACATCCCGACGACCTCCAGGTATCCCCTCCGGCCTTGCTCCATTGCCCGTTTTCCCACGTCGCTGCATGTGGATCTTCCATAGTTCTTTTCCCAAAACGTCGCTCGTCCGACGTACTTTCCATATTGCTTTCTCGTCCTCACACCGTTTTAGACAAACACAGTCGTGTTGTTATCTTCCCTTAGGACAAGGAATATGCTTCTTTTTTGTCGTTGCATGTGTCATCAACTGTTATTGGCCAGTAATTGTTTCCTTTCTACCTCTTTTTTGCAAACAGGGCTATCCATTTCACGTCGTTGCTATTGCGACCTTTTGGTGAACTGCACAAATCACTTTTTTCTTAAGAGTGTTTTGTGCAGTTGTACTAAAATGTCACACGGGCAACATCTGTACATTTCAGTGCGACTGCACAAAGGGAGATTGGTTTTGCTCTATCCTCCTCATCCAACTCCGAGCCTAATCTTCTCCAACTAGTTAGTCTTAAGAGAGACTGCAAAGGTGACCGGCTTCTATTTGTGTGTTTATTGTTTCATCAGCAGTCTTCTATTTGTACATTCTTACAAAACGCAATTGTGCTATAAGTTCTCTGCCACACACTTGTGGGCCTACTAAGTGACGTGTCCCCTAAAAAAATAAGTTGACGCGTATGCAAGGCTTTGCCAACTTATTATAGTCAACACACGGTTCTAGCAGCAGTGGCCGTTGGATGTCTATCCAACGGATGTCGTGCTTCTTCTTCAATCTCGGATATTCTTAGCTTCGGCCGCCCAAAAAATGATTCGTCCCCTGACATCTGGGGCGCACCGTTTTGAAGGCTGACCTGTGGGCCTACTAAGTTGGAGCGTACCAAGGGCTTTGTCAACTTAGTCAATAATAAACGTTTCTAGCTTCAGTGACCGTACGATGTCCATCCAACGGCCGTAGTGCTTCTTCAACCTTTGGTCTTCTTGGTCCAGCCGCCCAAAGCAGCGCCGGTCGTGCCGCCTGCTCCTGCCTCCCGTGGCCGGCTGTGCTGCCGCGGAGGCCTCACCGCCCCCATACTACTCCCACCGCTGGCCAGGTCATCCCTCCACTCACCCACACCCCCTGTTATTCTGCGGCGACAGCAGCCTCACACCGCAGCCGAACCAGTGAACCCTCGTACTCCTCTCCGCGCGGGCTTCCACCGCTGCGTCTTCCCCGGCTCCGCGTCGTCCCCTTCCTAGGCCTCGCCGTCGTCCAGACCACCGCCCTGGTGCTCTCGGCACGACGTCGTCAACATGGTCAACGACCGACTTCCATCGGAAGAGTACTGTACGTGGAGAGGCTGACAGCTGGGTCCAGGCGGCCGCAAGGAAGTGCCTCCTTATTACGCGCAAAATAATTATTCCTCCACCTTACAGCAGGGACCCACCGGACGGGCCACCTTATTTCGCGAAAAAACATTTCCCCCCTGACTGCTCGGACCCACCGGACAGGCCAGCGTATTTCGTGAAAAAACATTCCCCCCGCTGTCAGCTCGGACCCACCAGAAGTGCCTCCTTATTACGCACAAAAAATGAATACTCCCCCTGCTAGCTGGGACCCACCATGGTGGGAGGCTGACTTGTGGGCCTACTAAGTTGACTGGGACGGGGGCCTTTGTCAACTTTAGTCAATATGAACGATTCTAGCTCAAGTGACTGTACGATGTCCATCCAATGGTCGTAGTGCTTCTTCAACCTCTGGTCTTCTTGCTCCAGCCGCCCAAAGCAGCGCCGGTCGTGCCGCATGCTCCTGCCTCTCGTGGCCGGCTGTGCTGCCGCGGAGGCCTCACCGCCCGCTACTATTCCCACCGCTGGCCAGGCCCTGCGGTGACGGCAGCCTCACACCGCAGCCGAACAAGTGAACCCTCGTACTCCTCTCCGCACGGGCTTCCACTGCCGTGTCTTCCCCGACTCCCTATCGTCCCCTTCCTAGGCCTCGTTGTCGTCCACCGCCCTGGTGCTCTCGGCGCGGCGTGGTCAACGTGGTCAAGGAACGACTTCCATCGGACGTGGACTGTATGTGGAGAGGCTGACAGCTGGGTCCACGGCCGCAGCAAGGAAGTGCCTCCTTATTACGTGCAAAATAATTATTCCTCGACCTGACAGCGGGGACCCACCAGACGGGCCACCGTATTTTGCGAAAAAAACATTTCCCCCCTGACTGCTGGGACCCACCAGCTACACCTTCGCACGCAAGGAAGTGCGTCCGGGCAAAAAAACAAAACTATTTGCCCCCCTGACTGCTAGGACCCACCAGCTACATCTTCGCACGCAAGGAAGTGCCTGACAGTCGGGACCCACCTGGTCGAAGCATACGTAGCGTTGTCATTCTGGTCGCGAACGTGTACGTACATATATATTGGTCGATGTAGAGGCGCCCACGTGTCGTAGTAGAGGCGCACACGTAGCATGTACATGTACGTACATCGGCCAGGGTGCAAGAAAGAAAATACGGCCACGTATGTGTACATACGGGCGGGGTCTCGAACGCCTACTCGCGCATACGTACGGCCATGGCTCGTGTACATGGCTGGGTCGGAACGGAGAAACAGCGTCGTCGTCATGTTCATGGGGAGGCAACGAAATGCGTCGTGTTCATGGGGAGGCAATGTAAAGCGTCGTGTTCATCAGGAGGGCTTGGACGGAACAGGCGATGGAAACGAGGCCTGGCGTACCGCAGAACGGAGGAAATGGCCTTGTGTTCGACCGGCCACGTTCGAAACGGGATCCTGTTCATCGGGAGGGGTCTGGCGTACCGCAAAATGGAGGAAATGGACCTCCTACGGTCGAAACAGGGGTCCTTTTGATCGGGAGGGGTGTGGCGTACCGCAAAACGGACGAAACAGACTTGTGTTGGAGCGCTATGGTCGAAACAGGGGTCCTGTTCATCGGGAGGGGTGTGGCGTACCGCAAAACGGGACTCCACGGGATACTGTTCATCTCCACCGTCGAGCCCCTCCAGCCTCCACGAGCTACTGTTCATCCACCGTCGACCTCCTCCAGCCTCCACCTGCGACTGTTCATCCACAGGCTCCTGTTCATCCAGCCTCCACCGCGCGCTACTCCACCAGCTACTATTCAACCACCCCTCTCCACGGGCTGCTGTTCAACCACCCCTCCACGGGCTACTGTTCATCCTGCCCTCCACCATCTACTGTTCATCCTACCCTCCACGGGGTGGTCCTGTTCATCCAGCCCTCCACGGGGTCCTGTTCATCCAGCCCCAACCGGCTCAATCGATTGGGGTCCTGTTCATCCAGAGGCAACACCACGGGGTCCTGTTCATCCACCCCCACCGGGAACTGTTCATCCAACCCCCCCCCCAGCAACACTCACTGTTCATCCAGAGGCAGCATCGATCGGCTTCAGTTAGCAGCAGTAGCGAAGGAATCGCTCGATCGGGTTCAGTTAACAGCCATCGATCGATCGCTCGGGTTCAGTAACGCGTAGCCTGCAGTGCAATCGCTCGGGTTCAGTTAGAGCCAACGCCTCGCACACACGCGCGTACGTGTACGAGAGAAACGCGCATCGCTCGGCCCCCAACCTCCCACCGTAACCGGGAACTCCCCGAAATTTTCCTCCCCCTCGCTTCTACCATGGTTTTTTCCATCATGGACGGCCCAAAGAATGTCATGCAGCTACGTCTCCGGCCCGCCCAGGATGAAAAGCCCATTTTATGTCATGATTTTTTGTCATAGAAGTAGGAGCCCACCACATCTATGATGATACCGGGTTTTGTCACAATTATCGTCATAGAAGTGTCATATGTATAACAGAAAAAAATTCGTTCGGCCCAAAATGTCATGGATGTGTCTTTTTTGTAGTCGGGAGTGTGGGGCGCGCCCCCCAAGGCCCAAACCGAATTGTTTTAGGGCAAGGGGGGCGACCCCCTCTTTCCTTCTCCTCCTCTCCCTTTCCTTCCCCTCTCCTACTAGGACTAGGAAAGAGGGGGCAAACCTACTTGGAGTAGGATTGCCCCCCTTGGGCGCGCCTCTCCCCTGGGCCGGCCCTCTCCTCCTCCCCTCCTTTATATACAGGGGCAGGGGGGCACACCATAGACACAACAAGTTGATCAGTTGATCTATTCCAGCCGTGTGCGGTACCCCCCTCCACCATATTCCACCTCGGTTATATCGTAGCGGTGCTTAGGCGAAGCCCTGCATCGGTAGCATCATCATCACCGTCACCACGCCGTCGTGCTGACGAAACTCTCCTGTGAAGCTTTGCTGGATCGGAGCTCGCGAGACGTCATCGAGTTGAACATGTGCAGAACTCGGAGGTGCCGTGCGTTCGGTACTTGGATCGGTTGGATCGTGAAGACGTACGACTACATCAACCACGTTGTGCAAATGCTTCCGCTTTTGGTCTACGAGGGTACGTGGACACACTCTCCCCTCTCGTTGCTATGCATCACCATGATCCTGAGTGTGCGTAAGAAATTTTTTTGAAATTACTATGTTCCCCAACAGCTTCCACTGCTGCGTCTTCCCCGGCTCTGCGTCGTCCCCTTCCTAGGCCTCGCTGTCGTCCACCGCCCCGGTGCTCTCGGCGCGGCGTGGTCAATGTGGTCAAGGAACGACTTCCATCGGAAGAGTACTATACGTGGAGAGGCTGACAGCTGGGTCCACGGCGGCCGCAAGGAAGTGCCCCCTTATTACGCGTAAAATAATTATTCCTCCACCTGACAGCAGCGACCCATCGGACGGGCCACCGTATTTCGCAAAAAAAACGTTTCCCCCTTGACTGCTGGGACCCACCAGCTACATCTCTGCATGCAAGGAAGTGCCTCCTTATTACGCACAAAAAAATGAATACTCCCCCTACTAGCTGGGACCCAGTATAGTGGGAGGCTGACTTGTGGGCCTACTAAGTTGACAGGGACGGAGGGCTTTGTCTACTTAGTCAATATGCACGATTCTAGCTCCAGGGACCGTACGATGTCCATCCAACGCCCATACTGCTTCTTCAACCTCTGGTCTTCTTGCTCTAGCCGCCCAAACCAGCGCCGGTCGTGCCTCATGCTCCTGCCTCCCGTGGCGGGCTGCGATGTTGCGGAGGCCTCACCACCCCCTACTACTCCCACCACCGGCCAGGCCATCCCTCTACTCACCCACACCCCCTATTATTCTGCGGCGACGGCAGCCTCACACCGCGGCGAACCAGTGAACCCTCATACTCCTCCATGCATGGGCATCCATTTCCGCGTCTTCCCCGGCTCCGCGTCGACCCTTCCTAGGCCTCACCGTCATCCACCGCCCTGGTGCTCTCGGCACGGCGTGGTCAACGTGGTCAAGAAACGGCTTCCATCGGACATGGACTGTACGTGGAGAGGCTGCCAGCTGGGTCCATGGCCGGAGCAAGAAAGTGCCTCCTTATTACGCGGAAAATAATTATTCCTGCACCTAACAGCGGGAACCCACCGGACGGACCACCGTATTTTGCGAAAAAAACATTTCCCCCCTGACTACTGGGACCCACCAGCTACATCTTCGCACGCAAGGAAGTGCGTCCGGGCAAAAAAATGATTTGCCCCCCTGACTGCTGGGACCCACCAGCTATATCTTCGCACGCAAGGAAGTGCCAGACAGTCGGGACCCACCTGGTCGAAGCGTATGTAGCGTTGTCATTCTGGTCGCTGTCGGTTTCAAAACTAGCGGATCTCAGGTAGGGGGTCCCGAACTGTGCGTCTAAGGCTGATCGTAACAGGAGGCGGGGGACACAATGTTTACCCAGTTTCGGGCCCTCTCGATGGAGGTAATACCCTACTTCCTGCTTAATTGATCTTGATGATATGAGTATTACAAGAGTTGATCTACCACGAGATCATAGAGGCTAAACCCTAGAAGCTAGCCTATGATTATGATTTTTGTTGTCCTAGGGACTAAACCCTCCGGTTTATATAGACACCGGAGGGGGCTAGGGTTACACAGAGTCGGTTACAGAGAAGGAGATCTACATATCCAAATTGCCAAGCTTGCCTTCCACGCAAAGGAGAGTCCCACCCGGACACGGGACGAAGTCTTTGATCTTGTATCTTCATAGTCCAACAGTCCGACCAAAGTATATAGTCCGGCTGTCCGAGTACCCCGTAATCCAGGACTCCCTCAGTAGCCCCTGAACCAGGCTTCAATGACGATGAGTCCAGCGCGCAGATTGTCTTCGGCATTGCAAGGCGGGTTCCTTCTCCGAATACTCCATAGAAGATTTTGAACACAAAGATTGTGCCCGGCTCTGTAAAACAAATTCCACATACCACCGTAGAGAGTATAATATTCCAGAAATCTAATCTACTGACAACCTTTCATAACGTGACATCCTGCCGTGGTCTGGTCATTACGAACCGTTTTTCCCAGCCTGCTACTGCATGTGTTGCGAGGCGGTTTTATTGGCACGTCTTGTCGAAGCAGAGATCGTGTTCCCCTTATCACGGGATTCTCATCAATACGGGTGTGGGTAACCCAATCGTGCTTGTTAGTATGACTCCTCGATTTTAGGCAAGTTCCAAACGGCCACGCGGAGGACGCTTGATATTCACCCTCTTTATAAAGGGGCCAAGGCATGTCCTTTTCTTCTCGCGCTCGGTCCTTCCCCTCCCCCACCTCGAGTTCCAACACCCAAGGCTCAGGCTAAGCACTTCGGACCTTCAACCATGTACGGATCCAACCTTCAAGGTCGGTGGATGGCCTCCTCTGTCATAGAAGAGGACATCAAGAAGCTAAGGGAAGTCAGATATCTGACCGCCGAAATCTCGCACAGGCTGCCTGCCCAAGGGCAGGTCATCCCCACTCCCGAACCCAACGAGAGTGTCGTATTTGTTTCCCACTTCCTCCGAGGGCTAGGCTTTAGTCTTGGTCCCTTTGTAAGAGGGCTTATGTTCTATTACAGGCTCGATTTCCACGATCTAGCTCCAGATTCCATCCTTCACATCTCGTCGTTTATCGTCGTGTGTGAGGCCTTCCTCCACATCACCCCACACTTCGGCTTATGGCTCAAGACCTTCAATGTGAAGCCGAAGACGATCGATGGGCGACACGCAGAATGTAGATGCCATAATAAGCAAAGGCACCGATGCTCTATGGCCAAAGGGTTCCTTCCCGGAGGTGTCCAACTTATGGCAGCGGGAGTGGTTTTACATCACAGCTCCCCGAAGTACGAAGTGGGCGGCTGCCCCCGCCTTCCGCTCGGGCCCCTCGCCGCAACTGGCGTCATGGGTCAACAAGGGGCTGGACTGGGGGCCAGTTAATGACGTGCTGACATTGCAAAGTCGCATCCGAGATCTCCTCAAGAGGGATGTCAGTTCGTCGGGTCCTGCCGTGCTGACATTGTCAAGGTAAAGCAAGTTATGCTAGTTCGTCGGGTCCTGCCATGCCAACGTCGATCTCTCCGTATGTGGGAGTTCAACCCGGAAGGACCGCGAACTATTCAGCAATTCTTCGATGTGACGCTCGAAGAGATGTATGGATTGTTCTTCGGATCATGAATAAAGTGTCCGGACACCATCGAGGATGCGGGTCTCAACTGCAACCGTCCAGATACCCACGTAAGTAATTCTGCGGCCGAACATGCTGTCTTTTTATTTGTCACAACATCATTCTGAAAAAATAGCTCTCGGCCAGGACTGGATAAGAAAGGCAGAGATGATCAGGTGTTCGGCCCCCCTTCCCGAAGGCTCACCGGATCCTGTACTAGCCAGGATGCTTGAGCACGCACCTTATCAAGTGCCATCATGGGAAGATAAAGTGAGGAATAAAGAATCCGAAAGCGGGCTTCATGCATTACTCATCCAAACCGAGGGAATTAGTGTCTCCGCGAAGGAGGATAATCGGGGAGAAGAATCTAGAATCCCCTCTCCCCAAGGAAGGAAAAGGACCGCCTCTGAAGACTTGGAAATGAAGGTTTCCAAATGAGTGAAGAAACCTTCGCCAGGGAGCCCTGCCCCAGAGGGCGTCCTTACCGCACAGTGCCCCCAAGGGGGCCAGCCCTCCACCGAGCTGTAAGTTAACAAGAGTACTTTGGTAAATATATCCTGTTTTATCTCCGAGGACAATAACCGAGACATATATCTTGCAGTCCGACTTGTAGCCCTTCTTGACAGAGTTCATCTTTGGGGGATCTTCTTCCGGAGATGATGGAGAGCGAAATGCCTCCCCCTGTCTCCCCGCCTCCTGTGGCGGACGACCCTGAGGTGTCATCACGGAGGATTTCTCCTGATCCGCCGAGGCTAGAAGGTAACCCTTCGGCCACCCGAAGTCTGGAGTATTCGGCTCCTAAGGAGAGCAACAAAAAGAGTCTGGGATTGTTCGATGCACAACCGAACGCACTGATGGGTCTTTTGGAGCAAGCGGCTATCTCAGAGGCGCATCGTACTTTAATGGGTATGGTGGTTGAGAGGATTTCATCCGCCAAAAGTGGGTTGCATGAGGCTTTTACGAGCCTGCTAAGATGTTTTGAGGTACGCAAAGTAATATAAAAAAATTGATGGTACCGCACACGCTAGGTGTGCTCTATACAGATAGTAGCCCCTGAGACTCTGGTTGTTGTCCAGAGGCGGCAAACAGAGGATCATAGTCCCAGGTAATGATCGCGCTGCTTTCATGTGCAGGCGGCTGAGGGTCCGGTGGTTGGCCAGACTGCTGAGTTTGCCGGACTGAGGCGACAACTTGACACGGCGGATGCCAACATTGCCCTTGTGAACAAGCGGCTTGATGAGGCACAGGGTATGTATTTTCGGGTGGTCAACAAATACTAAGAGGAGCATGATGCTAGTATCTATAATATGTTGTGACTGTAGATGGAGCTGCCGCTGTGGAGATCCTTCGGGCGGAACTTGCCCGAGCCAAGGAACAAGCCAGGAGAAGTGATGCGGCCGCCCTAAAGCGGCCGAAGACTTAAGAGCCGAACAGGCTGCTCATCGCCAGAGCGAAGATAAGATAGCCAAGATGGCTGTTGAGTTGAAAGATGCCGCCGGCCGATATGAGCTTCTTGAAAAGGAAAGCCAAGCGAAAGCGACTGACCTGAAGAAAGCCATGGAAGCGGCCAAGGAAACCCACTCTGAAATCAGAGCGGCAAAGGAGGAGCTCCGTCAGGCCGGAGATATCACGGCTGGGAAGCCCTTTTTGTTGCGGACAAAGTTCGGAGATCCAAAGTATGCCCCTCTGGATCAATTATGGAGTGCTGCAGACGCATACTTGGACTTGGTAATGAGTGTTGCTGATGCAGCTGAGTTTTTCAAAGATCAGAAAGATCATGAAGTGGAAAGATTGTTCTGGTCGCATTTCAGTGCTCCAACGCGTTCGCTGCTATTAAATGAACAAATGGCCGAGTGGGCCGAGCTCCATAGGTTGTCCGGATTTGCCATGAGGTCTGTCGTGGATCATCTTTGGCCGAAGGGACCGAGGCCGAATAGTTATTTTGGTTTAGTGCAACGATTCCTTGGTGCTGTGCCACATATCGATGCTGTAAAGAGGTCGGCGTGCGTAGAGGGTGCGCAGATGGCTCTTGCCCGTGTTAAGACATACTGGGCAGAGATGGAGGCCACCGCTATTGCAACCTGGGATCCGGCCATAGGCCCGGTCCCGGCTGAGCACTATTTTGAAGAATTCCTAGAGGGCGCTCGTTTAATAGAGGCTTAGTGCTCGCAGAGTATCATGTTCGAGCGACATGTATCCCAATTGTAAAAACAATGCTATTTGGATTATAAAGGTTGTGTTTACACTTTTGCCTGAAAGTATTATGATGCCTCATGTGCGGCCGTTTATGTATGTATATAACCTGAAAGTTTGCAGTCGTCGGCTTCAGCCCCCACGCACATAATGCGGGGGTGTTCGGAAAAGCGCGTATTCACACTTGACCCAACGTCTTGGTCCATTAAGGAGGTGATAGCGCGGCGAACAAGGCAATCAGACTATATAGCTTTAACACTTTCACTTAGCCATAGGAGTTTGACGGTGGGGATACTATATAGCCCCTGGTACTTCCGCGCTCATCCGAACATGGTGCGCGTACATACATGACCGGGAAACCGGTCCTTCGTTAATGTGGAGGAATCACGAAGATTTCGCTGAGTCATCGAGTGGTTGACCAGTCTTGCGCTTTATCATGATAGTCAGTTTTCGGCTTTCTCTATTGAGGTGCTCATCCAGATGAACCAGGGCACAATCGCAGTAGTTCTCCCGGTGCCACCTTAGCCGATAGAGCGGAACGTAAGGTAGCAAAACACGGGAGCCGGGCAAACCCAACTATTGACCAAAGACATGATTCGGAGCTAATGCATATAAGGCCAAACTCGCGACGCCGAACACTCCCTAAGGTATTCGGACTTTACAACATATACTGGGCTGTGTAACGCCCTCAATTATGAGCCTTAAATTTCCAGGTACTTGCATTAGTCTGACGTGACAAAATGTCAATAACGCCAGCATCCCTTTCGGTTGTGTTGAGTATCCAGAGGGAGTGAAGCAACAAGAGACAGTAAAAAGGGTTTACACAGCGTCTTAATCTAAAAAGAAGCCTTTGAGCGGGGCCCTGTTGCACGTCTGTGCCTGTATCTCTGTTGTGCCGTATTCTGGAAGGGTGTAGCACGATGATCATCTGAAAAAGAGAAAAACGCAGGTGAAAGTCTACGTGCGAAAAATTGGTTATTCTTAATGAACCATTAAAATGCAATCTAAATAGGGTCAAGCCGAACTGTAGCCCTTTTTACATGCGGGAAGCCCCTAGTACCAACTATGGGGGTGTATCCATCGACCCAATCTCAGGTTTATCTGAGCTGTTACAGCTAGTGGTGCGCCGGACTCGTCTAACCGTGTCCGCAGTCTTGACGACTGATCATTTTGTCTGGTTGGAGATGTCGTTCAGTGATTGGCTGCTAGAGCCACCACGTATTCCTCCTTACATGAGGACCGCTCTGTGTTTTCGATAACTATGATGATGCCACGTGGACCGGGCATCTTAAGCTTAAGATAAGCGTAATGTGGTACTGCATTAAAACGAGCGAAGGCCGTTCTCCCGAGTAGTGCGTGATGGCCGCTTCGGAATGGAGCGATGTCGAAGGTTAATTCTTCGCTTCAGAAGTTGTCGGGAGAACCGAATACAACCTATAGTACTAGAGAGCCCGTGCAGCGGGCCTCTGGGCCTGGTATTACTCCTTTAAAGGTAGTATTGCTTTGGTTGATTCTTGTCGGGTCTATCCCCATTTTGCGGATGGTGTCCTGATATATTGGATTAAGACTACTGTCGCCGTCCATAAGGACTCGGGTGAGATGGTGTCCGTCAATTATTGGGTCTAGCACCAAGGCAGCCGATCCTCCGTGTCGGATACTAGTCAGGTGATCCCTGCGATCAAAAGTGATCGGGCAAGTCAACCAAGGGTTGAACTTGGGGGTGACGGGCTCCACGGCGTATACGTCTCGGGGTGCGCGCTGGCGCCTCCTCTTCGGTATGTGAGTTGCGTAAATCATGTTCACTGTTTTGACCTCTGGTGGGAATTTTTTCTGTCCCCCAGTGTTCGGCTGGCGAGGCTCATCCTCGTCTTCGCTTGGTGTCTCCCTCCCCTTGTGTTCGGCGTTTAGCTTGCCGGCCTGCTTGGAGACCCAGCATTCTCTGTTGGTGTGATTTGCAGGTTTGTCAGAGGTGCCATGAATCTGACATAATCTGTCTAGAATCTTGTTTACGCTGGACGGTCCATCTCTGCTGCCTTTAAATGGCTTTTTCCGTTGACCGGGTCGAGAGCCCCTGAATCCGGCATTTACCGCCGTGTTGTCTGGGCTGTCTTCATTGTTTCGACGCTTGCTTTTATTGTGTTGCGGTTTCCCATTGCTATCCCTGACTTCGGATGTGCCTGGGTTGCTGGTGCCGCTACGGGCCAGCCAACTGTCTTCGCCCGCGCAAAAGCGGGTCATAAGGCTTGTTAGGGCTGTCATTGTCCTCGGTTTTTCCTAGCCGAGGTATCTGGTGAGCCATTCGTCCTGGACACTGTGCTTGAAAGTCGCTAGGGCTTCGGCATCTGGGCAGTCGACGATTTGATTCTTCTTCATGAGAAATCTGTTCCAAAGCTTTTGGGCTGACTCTCCGGGCTGTTGAATTATGTGACTTAAACGTCTGCGTCCGGAGGTCGGACATAGGTCCCTTGAAAATTGGCCCTAAAAGCATCCTCAAGCTCTTCCCAGCTTCCAAATGAGTTTTCGGGGAGGCTTTTCAGCCAGTGCCGAGCTGGTCCTTTCAACTTGAGGGGCAGGTATTTGATGGTGTGGAGATCATCTCCGCAAGCCATGTGGATGTGAAGGATAAAGTCCTCAATCCAGATCCCAGGGTCTGTCGTTCCATCATATGCCTCTATGTTCACGGGTTTGAATCCCTCTGGAAATTCATGGTCCAGCACCTCATTGGTGAAGCATAGGGGGTGCGCGGCACCCCTGTATTTGGATGTGTCATGGCATTCTCCGGACGGTTGTAGCGTTTGGTTTTGATTCCGAGCTGTTATTTGGTCAGTATATTCGTTTTGGGCGGCCATGATTCTGTGTCGGGGCGTGCTTCCTAGATCCGTAGATGGACCTGGCCATACCGGCTTCTTTGTGCAGGTCTTCATGTAAATCGTGTGCTGACTTGTGTGCAACATTGTTAGCCGCCCTGTCATGGCCACGGGGTGGTCGATCCGGCTGGTCGGCCATTTTATTTTTCAGCTAAATGGGCTCTAAAGCCTCATCGCTGAATTCAGGCAGTAGCTTGCGCTTTGGATAGCTCTTTGTGTGGCGACTGCCGCCGTACTTTTTTTCAGTGTCAAGCACTTTGTTCCATCTGATGTTGAGCGTATTCTGTGCGGCCTTAAGCCTTTGCTTCTGCTTCTTTAGGCTCCTCGCGGTGGTGATAAGCCTTCTATGGAGGTTCTCTTGTTCCAAGTGCCTTTCCGGGATGATGTGTGCATCATCGTCCGGACTGTTCTCCTCTCCGGAGACAGGTTGATGAGCTTTACCCTCGGCGTTGCCGTGATCAGACAGCGGCTCTGTACTATGTTCGCCATCCGCTGGCTCATCCTGCTCCATCGCTGGGTCCATGTGGTCGTCGTTTCCTTTGGAGTCGACTAGGGTATTATTCTTTCTTGCGCTGTTATCGCTGTTTTTGCTGAGGCGGGATTTGGAGCGGCGCCTACATCGTCGTTTTGGTTGCTTCTTGAGGGGACTATCCTTCGCAGCATCCTCCCGTTCCTTGTCGTTGTTTTCTTTGGGTGTATCCACATGTATATATCGTGTGATGAAGTAGCTGTCCAGTGTCCTGTGGGCGGTGATTCCTTTTTCTCTCCTGCATCGTCGTCCATACCATCGATGTCTTCGGAGTCGAAATCAAGCATGTCGGTTAAGTCGTCGACAGTGGCTATTAAGTGGGTGATGGGTGGGGAACGAATTCCTTCGTCGTCCGCTTCCCACTCGAGCCGGATATAGTTCGGCTGAGGGTCTCCTGACAGAGAGAGAGACCTCAATGAATCTAGCGCATCACCCAAGGGCGAGTGCTGACAAATATCCGCGGAGGTAAACTCCATGATCGGTGCCCAATCCGATTGGATAGGCACGGACGTAGGCGGTTCAGAGCCTGTGGCTGGGGACGAATCCAAGGGTCCGGTAACACAGGTCTCATAGGAGGTGAAGTCAGTATTCGGCTCTATCTCCGCTGAGTGTGCAGCCTCCGTGGCGGGGTCCATCCACCCGTCCTCGGATGGCACGATATGCTCCGGATTGAGGGCCGGAGTAACCGCAGGTGCGATCTCCCAAAAACCGTCTGATGGCAGAGCTAAGTCATGCTCGTCGAGACTGTGCGGCGCGCCTGACACGAGCTCGAATCAGTCGAAGATCAAGTCTTCGCAGATATCGGCAGTGTAATTCAAGCTTCCAAATCTGACCTGATGGCCAGGGGCATAGCTATCAATCTGCTCTAGATGGCTAAGTGAGTTGGCCTGCAGTACGAAGTTGCCGAATACGAAGATCTGTCCGGGGAGAAAAACCTCACCCTGGATCGCATCATTGCCGATGATCGAAGGAGCCATCAAGCCTTTATCATGACCGCACAGTGGAACTCTCAATGAAAGCACCAATGTCGGTGTCAAAACCGGCGGATCTCGGGTAGGAGGTCCCGAACTATGCGTCTAAGGCTGATGGTAACAGGAGGCGGGGGACACAATGTTTACCCAGGTTCGGGCCCTCTCGATGGAGGTAATACCCTACTTCCTGCTTGATTGATCTTGATGAGGTCTACCACGAGATCATAGAGGCTAAACCCTAGAAGCTAGCCTATGATTATGATTGTTGTTGTCCTACGGACTAAACCCTCCGGTTTATATAAACACCGGAGGGGGCTAGGGTTACACAAAGTCGGTTACAGAGAAGGAGATCTACATATCCGAATTTCCAAGCTTGCCTTCCACCCAAAGGAGAGTCCCACCCGGACACAGGACGAAGTCTTCGATCTTGTATCTTCATAGTCCAACAGTCCGGCCAAAGTATACAATCTGGTTGTCCGAGTACCCCCTAATCCAGGACTCCCTCAGTCGCGAACGTGTACGTACATACTGGTCGATGTAGAGGCGCGCACATGTCATAGTAGAGGCGTGCACGTGTCATAGTAGAGGCGTGCACGTAGCATGTACACGTACGTACAGCAGCCAGTGTGCAAGAAAGAAAATACGGCCACGTACGTACATACGGGCGGGGTCTCGAACGCGTACTCGCGCATACGTACGGCCAGGGCTCGTGTACATGGCTGGGTCGAAATGAAGAAACAACGTCGTTGTCGTGTTCATGGGGAGGCAACCGGCTGGGTCGGAACGGAATGCGTCGTCGTGTTCATCGGGGAGGCTTGGACGGAACAGCCGATGGAAACGCGGCCTGGTGTACCGCGGAACGAAGGAAACGGCCTTGTGTTCGACCGGCCACGTTCGAAACGGGATCATGTTCATCGGGAGGGGTCTGGCATACCGCAAAACGGAGGAAACAGACCTCCTACAGTCGAAATGGGGGTCCTGTTCATCGGGAGGGGTGTGGCGTACCGCAAAACGGAGGAAACAGACTTGTGTTGGAGCGCTACGGTCGAAACGGGGGTCCTGTTCATCAGGAGGGGTGTGGAGTACCGCAAAAACGGGACTCCACGGGATATTGTTCATCTCCACCGTCGAGCCCCTCCACCCTCCACGGGCTACTGTTCATCCACCGTCGACCTCCTCCAGCCTCCACCTGCGACTGTTCATCCATGGGCTCCTGTTCATCCAGCCTCCACCGCACGCTAATCCACCGGCTACTGTTCAACCAGCCCTCTCCACGGGCTTTGTTCAACCACCCCTCCACGGGCTACTGTTCATCTATCCCTCCATCGTCTACTGTTCATCCAGCCCTCCACGGGGTGGTCCTGTTCATCCAGCCCTCCACGGGGTCCTGTTCATCCAGCCCTAACCGGCTCGATTGATCGGGGTCCTATTCATCCAGAGGCAACACCACGGGGTCATGTTCATCCACCCCCACCAGGAATTGTTCATCCAACCCCCCCCCCCAGCAACGCTCACTGTTCATCCAGAGGCAGCATCGATCGGCTTTAGTTAGCAGTAGTAGCGAAGGAATTGCTCGATCGGGTTCAGTTAACAGCCATCGATCGATCCCTCGGGTTCCGTAACGCGTAGCCTGCAGTGCAATCGCTCGGGTTCAGTTAGAGCCCAATGCCTCGCACCCACGCGCGTTCGTGTATGAGAGAAACGCGCATTGCTCGGCCCCGACCACCCACCGTAACCGGGAACACCCCGATATTTTCCTCGCCCTCGCTTCTACCATGGTTTTTCTGTCATGGACGGCCCAAAGAATGTCATGCAGCTGCGTCTTCGGACCGCCCAGGACGAAAAGCACATATTCTGCCATGATTTTTTTCATAGAAGTAGGAGCCCATCACATCTATGATGATACCAGGTTTTGTCACAATTATCGTCATAGAAGTGTCAAAAGTATGACAGAAAAAATTCGTTCGGCCCAAAATGTCACGAATGTGTCTTTTTTGTAGTGCTAGGGCGCGCCATAGAGGGCCGGCCCTCCCCCCTCCTCCACTCCTTTATATACGGGGGAGGGGGCACCCCATATACATACAAGTTGATCATTATCTTAACTGTGTGCGGTGCCCCCCTCCACCATAATCCACCTCAGTCATATCGTAGCGGTGCTTAGGCAAAGCCCTGTTCTGATAGCTTCATCATCACCGTCATCACGCCTCATGCTGAAGAAACTCTCCCTCGACACTCAGCTGGATCTAGAGTTCGTGGGACGTCACCGAGCTAAATGTGTGCAGATCGTGGAGGCGCCGTACCTTCGGTGCTAGGATCGGTCGAATTGTGAAGACGTTCGACTACATCAACCGCGTTGTCATAACGCTTCAGCTTACGGTCTACGAGGGTACGTAGAAAACACTCTTCCCCTCTCGTTGCTATGCATCACCTAGATAGATCTTGCGTGTGCGTAGGAATTTTTTTGAAGTTACTGTGTTCCCCAACAGTTAGTAGATGTTATGATGTTGTCCATGCTTAGTTTGATCTGTGTCTGTTCTTAATATCATGCAATGCTTAGTTCCTGTTATGAGGAAGATTCTTGCATGCGCTTGGTACTTGCTTCGTCATCTGCTTGTTTGGATGCTATGTATTTGGTTGCCTTGCGAGTACATTCGAAGTACTCACAGAGTACATTCAAAGTACTCACAGAGTACATTCAAAGTACTCACAGAGTACATTCAAAGTACTCACCTGGCGTTGCACATGGCCGGATTGCATGAGGAGATTCGTCACGCTAGGCCGTAAACTTGCCAGTCCTGTGAGTTGTGGAGCACAGCCAGATTCGATGTGCTGTCATACCAAGATTTTCACCGCCATTTAGATATCCTTAGAGCTATGCCAAATGATTGTATTCATCAATGATATAATCCTATATACATGTATTTGATGAATACTCTTGTACCTAGAATGTTGTATCATGTACCTGTCATGCGTCAGGTGTTATCCTGGGCTGACGTGCGAAGGCCCCCTGCTCCATGCGGATCGGGGTGCCACATTATGACTAAAGGTTATGCATTATAGTGAACAGTTAAGAGATTATGAGTCGCCCTAGCCATTGAGTGAAGTAATTATCAAGTTATGGAAGCATGGCGGGTTAAGTTGTGAAAGTATGAGGCGGCAGCATGTTGGCGGGTTAATCGAAAGGAGCAATTTTCTAAAGTTCATTGGTAATTTATAAATGCAGTGTTAAGCCGCTCACAAAGTGAAGGGTGGGTCACTAGTTTATGAATCTAAGATTGCTGAATTTTTACAAAGTGTGGAACAAACAGATTTCACAATTTACGACTATATTTACGGATCCGCAATAGCTTAGAAAAGATGAATAATTCCTAAACCTAGAAAATAGTTGTGGAAGAACTAGCAAAGTGCGAATTGATTCTAAAATGGAAAGGGGTTGTTCTAGATACTAGATGAAGGTCAAAACTGTTGCCGCATTGTTCCTATATTATTTTTTGGATTGAAGCATGAGTTCTATGCACAAACTGGATGAACTCGGATGAACAACGATGAACTCCATGAACTTGAATACCCTAATGTGGATCTGAGCAGGGGAAGGAATGGTACCTGATGGAGTTAGTGGAAAGCGGAGGAGTGCCGCAGATCTCTGGTCTCAACAGGTTGATGCAGCGGCCTTGATGGAGTCGCTGGCAAAGCTTGGCTAGGGCAGTGGAGCTCCGGTTGTGGCTGAGGTCGCAAGGAAGAAGAAGTGGGAGAGAGGATGGGGTAAAAAGTGAACATGCAGGCCCCTTGTCCCTATTTATAAGGAAAAAGTGAAACATCATGTGCGGAGATCGAGGAGGCATGATAATTTTATCACCAAAAGAGGCGCCTCGATTTTCGAAATGGCTGGTTAATGCAAAGATTCATTGTGACGTCATGACGATTCTTTTTAATTTAATAATATGAAATCATCTTTTCTTATGGCAGGTCATGAAGATATTCTCAAGGTTAAGTTTAAGAAGAATTCAAGAAGAGTTGCCAACTGGAGGATGAAGATTGACATGAACAAGTTCAAATCAATCTGGGGCCTAATGTTGGGGATGTAACCCCACGGTGTGACCCGCCTAGGAGGGGCTGGGTTACACTGTTGGCGACTCATAAGTGGAAGCCTAAATAGGCCCAAGAATATAAGATATGAAGACTGGAGGGGCTTACAAGGCGGGCCTGTTGAAGGCCCAAGATCCGGAGATGGTGCTGTAACCCGGAGATGTGAGTCGCCCGATTGCAACTTGCCTAGCAAGGCAAGGTGACTTAGAACCCAAGTCGGTCACGTTATATGATCCGACCTGGACTCTTGTATGCCCAGGGGCTCGACCTATGTATATAAAGGCGAGACCCTGCGACGGGTAAACTCAAGTTACAATCAATCAAGAGCTAGGTTCAGCGATTCCGCTCCCTTGTAATCAATACTCAATCAATACAACACAAAGCAGGAAGTAGGCTTTTACCTCGTCGGTGAGGGGCCAAACCTGGGTAAATTCGTGTCTTTTGTCCCGCTCAACCCCTTTAAGGTAATCACCATAGCCATGGCCTCACACCTAAGTCCTTTCACGAGGGCATCTACCATGAAAAAACCACGACAGTGCCGAGTTGACCATTAGTAGGCATAGGTATTTTGAGGCCTTTGCAGTATTGCATGCCAAACTTCTTCAGGCAATCTTTGAGGTATTTCTCTTGAGAAATGAAGATGCCATTGGGTTGTTGATGAATTTGAAGACCAAGGAAGAATTTCAATTCTCCCATCATTGACATCTGATACTCTTCATGGGTCATGTATGCAAATTCGTCACTAAAACGCTTGTTAGTGCAACCAAAGATAATATCATCAACATATATTTGGCATATGAACAGTTCACCATCATAAGATTTAGTGAAAAGAGTAGGATCAAGTGAATCAGGTTTGAAACCCTTTTTCTTCAGGAATTCCTTCAATGTATCATACCAAGCCCATGGGGCTTGCTTGAGGCCATAGAGAGCCTTGTTCAGTTTGAAGACTTTGTCCGAATGCTTTGGATCCTCAAAACATGGTGGTTGAGCAACATATACTTCTTCCTCAAGCTTACTATTGAGGAATGAACTTTTCACATCCATTTGATATAAGAGAATATTTTGATGGTTAGCATATGCAAGCAATATACGAATAGCTTCAAGCCTAGCAACAGGTGCAAAAGTTTCACCAAAGTCAATACCCTCAACCTGTGTGTAGCCTTGTGCTACAAGACGAGCCTTATTCCTTACCACTTGGCCATTTTTTGTCTTGCGTGTTGCAGTAGATCCACTTAGTGCCGATGATATTGTGCTTACGTGGATCAGGACGATTCACGAGGTCCCACACATTGTTGAGCTCGAATTTTTGCAATTCTTCTTGCATGGCTTGAATCCACTCAGGCTCCATAAATGCTTCATCAACTTTGGTGGGCTATGTGATAGAGACAAATGCAAAATACCCACAAAAGTTAGCAAGATGTAAATCCCTTGAGCGAGTGAGGGGACCAAGTGCAATGATGTTGTCGAGGATCTTCTCAATATGCACTTCATTCGCCACTCGAGGATGAGCTGGACGAGGGCCTTGTTGGGGTTGAGCATTTTCCTCGGAGTCACTTTCTTCAGGAGTAGTAGTTTCTTCATGACGAGGAATGATCACTTCTTCTTCAGCTATTTCTTCACTGGGCACTATTTCACCAGTGCCCATCAGCTTGATAGATTCCTCAGGAGGCATTTCATCTAGCACAGGAAGCAGGTGCTCTCTTTGCGAGTCGTTAGTTTCATCAAACTGCACATCTACAGTTTCAACAACCTTGTTGTGGTAGGTGTTGAAGACTCTGTTGGCATGCGAGTCCTTTTTGTAACCAAGCATAAAACCCTCATGTGTTGTCGGTGCAAATTTGGAATTGTGATGAGGATCTCTAATCCAGCATTTAGCACCAAAGATTTGAAATAACTTACATTGGGCTTTTTGTCAGTGAGGAACTCATATGAAGTCTTTTTGAGGAATTTGTGAATATATATACCTGATTGATGATGTGACAAGCAGTATCAATTGCTTTAGGCCACCATCGGAGAGGTGTCTTGTATTCATCAAGCATAGTGTGGGCCACCTTAATGAGTATCCTATTCTTGCGCTCAACAATTCCATTCTGCTGAGGAGTATAAGGAGTGGATAGCTCATGAGTGATACCAAGTTCATCAAGATAGTCATCAAGGCCTGTGTTCTTGAACTCGATGCCGTTGTCGCTTCTGATATGCTTGATCTTGATGACATAATTCGTCATGGCAAGGTTAGTGAATCATCTAAAGACGCCCTGCACTTCAATCTTGAAGGTGATGATATGCACCCAGGTGTAACGAGAATAATCATCAACAATGACGAATCCATAGAGTGATGCTGCATTGGTTAGTGTAGCATAATGAGTGGGACCAAAGAGATCCATATGAAGTAATTCAAAGGGACGAGTGGTGGTCATGATTATCTTCACGGAGTGCTTGGATCTGGTCATATTTCCAGCCTCACAAGCACCTCAAAGGTGATCTTTGATGAATTTGACGCCCTCGACGCCAATCATATGCTTCTTCTTGACGAGTGCGCTCAAATTCCTCATGCCAGCATGTTCAAGTCGTCGATACCATAGCTAGCACTCTGAAGCTTTTGCTAGTAGACATGTGGTTGGTTACTAGAGAGAAATCTACAATATACAAATCACCTCTCCTAAAGCCTTCGAATACTTTGGACATGTCAAATTCCATTAGCACAGTGCATCTATATCTGCCAAAGATAACAATCATATCAAGATCACAAAGCATTGAGACAGACATGAGGTTGTATCCTAGGGACTCGACAAGCATCACTTTTTACATGTGTCGATCCTTTGAGATAGCAACCTTACCTAGACCCAATACATTGCTTTTTTCCTTTGTCAGCGTAGGTGATATGCTTAAGATGAGATGGAGTAAGGGGAGCACTCGTGAGGAGATTCCTATCACCAGTCATGTGATTGGTGCAGCCACTGTCTAGAACCCATTCAGTAGCTTTTGGAGTATCATCCAGTAGAATCATTAGTCTCACTTACAAATTCATATACTTCAGTTAAAGAATATGATGGTCAATTTCGTTAGTGAATTTCATCAGTAATCATATAAGTAGCATAGGGATGTGTGAAATAAGGAATTAATTTCATCATGATTAGCTTGCATCCCAACAAGCATTCATGTTAGGACTTTAACAAATTCATCAGACATTTATTGTTTCTGAAGACCTGACCCTGCAAAAGAGATTAGTTCTTCTTCTTAGCCACCCACATCTGAATGGGTGGCTAAGAAGCAATGTAGCGCAAAGCATTGATAGAGAACTTAGGCATTGAATAATATGCATTTCTCTTCACATGAGGAGTATAGTACTCAAGGAATATGCAGAGAAATTCTTTGCAGTTTTGTGCACATAGTGATTTGAAGAATAATGCACATATTCATCAGATTGTTGTTTGTTTCCCTGCATTGAAGTGTTAGTACGAGCATGGGTTGACCTGCGTCCATTTGACGACTCTGGCCATGTGAAGAGATTGCCCTGGGGTTGTTCCTTTTCTTCGGTGGTGTCATGATGACATTCACCTGAAGATTTTGAAGAATAGTTTTGGGCACCCATATTTTCTTCACAGGGGAGCCATTCCTGCAGTTAGTACTAACAAATCTAGAAAAACTTCACCATTCTGATTTTTGAATAGCTTGTAGTTGGAGTCAAATGACTCGTTAGAAGAATGTGGAGCATCATAGTTAAAGCCAGATAGAGTGGATGGATCAACTGGAGGTCCTTTTGCAGCAACCCATGAGGTTTTGGGATACTGCTCAGGTTTCCAATAAGATCCATCTGCATTCAGCTTTCTCTCAAAAGCAATACCTTCTTTCCTAGGGTTCCAATTAAGAATCTGCTTCTTGAGCACATCACAAAGAGTTTGGTGCCCTTTGAGACTTTTGTATATGCCTGTGACGTACAATTCCTTCAGACCTGCATTTTCATCAGTGAAACTTGTGGTTTCCTCAGATGAGGTGATACGTCCATTTTGCATCATGTTTTCCTACTGTTATTTATGATGTTTTTATCCATAATAATGCTTTTTGGAGTAATTCTAATGACTTTTCTCTCATAATATGCAAGGTACACACAGAGAGGGAGAATTCTGGCAAATGGAATTCTGGACCTGGAAAAGCTACGTCAGGCCACCTATTATGCACAACTCCAAACAAGTTGAAACTTCACGGAGAATTTTCATCAAATAAATGAAGAATATTGGAGCAAATAACTACCAGAGGGGGCCCACCAGGTGGGCACAACCCACCTGGGCGCGCCAGGGAGCCCAGGCGCGCCCTGGTGGGTTGTGCTCACCCAGGCCCACCTCTGGTGCCCATCTTCTGGTATATAAGTCATTTTGACCTAGAAAAAATAGGAGGACTTTCGGGACGGAGCGCCGCTGTCTCGAAGTGGAACTTGGGCAGGAGCGATTCCGCCGGGGGAACTTCCCTCCCGGAGGGGGGAAATCATCGTCATCATCATCACCAACAACTCTCCCATCTTGTGGAGGGCAATCTCCATCAACATCTTCAACAGCACCATCTCATCTCAAACCCTAGTTCATCTCTTGTGTTCAATCTTGTTACCAGAACTATAGATTGGTGCTTGTGGGTGACTAGTAGTGTTGATTACATCTTGTAGTTGATTACTATATGGTTTATTTGGTGGAAGATTATATGTCCAGATCCAATATGCTATTTAATAACCCTCTGATATTGAGCATGATTATCATTTGTGAGTAGTTACTTTTGTTCTTGAGGTCACGGGAGAAATCATGTTGCAAGTAATCATGTGAATTTGATATGTATTTGATATTTTGATAGTATGTATGTTGTGATTCCCTTAGTGGTGTCATGTGAACGTCGACTACATGAAACTTCACCATATTTGGGCCTAAGGGAATGCATTGTATAGTAGAAATTAGATGATGGGTTGCAAGAGTGACAGAAGCTTAAACCCCAGTTTATGCGTTATTCCGTAAGGGACCGATTGGATCCAAAAGTTTAATGCTATGGTTAGAATTTATTCTTAATACTTTTCTCGTAGTTGCGGATGCTTGCGGGAGGGTTAATCATACATAGGAGGTTTGTTCAAGTAAGAACAGCACCTAAGCACCGGTCCACCCACATATCAAATTATCAAAGTAGTGAACGCAAATCAAACCAACATGATGAAAGTGACTAGATGAAATTCCCGTGTACCCTCAGGAACGCTTTGCTTATCATAAGAGACCGTTTTGGCCTGTCCTTTGCCTCAAAAGGATTGGGCTACCTTGCTGCACTTTTGTTACTATTATCGTTACTTGATCGTTACAAACTATCTTACTATCAAACTACTTTGTTACTTACAATTTCATCACTTGCAGACATCACCTTGCTGAAAACCACTTGTCATTTCCTTCTGCTCCTCGTTGGGTTCGACACTCTTACTTATCAAAAAGAGCTCCAATTGATCCCCTATACTTGTGGGTCATCAAGGCTATTTTATGGTACCGTTGCAGGGAGTGAAGCGCCTTTGGTAAGTGGAATTTGGTAAGGAAACATTTATATAGTGTGCTGAAATATATTGTCACTTGTTACTATGGAAAACAATCCTTTGAGGGGTTTTTTCGGGGTATCTTCACCTCGACCGGAACCACAATTAGCTACCCCTCAACCTACTGCACCTACTAAAAATATTGAATATGAAATTCCTTCAGGTATGATAGAACAACTGCTAGCTAATCCTTATGCAGGAGATGGAACCGAACATCCTAATATGCACTTGATATATGTAGAACAAATTTGTGGGTTGCTCAAGCTTGCAGGTTTACCCAGAGATGAAGTTATGAAAAAGGTTTTCCCTTTATCTTTGAAGGAAAAAGCATTGGCATGGTATAAGCTATGCGATGATATTGGATCTTGGAATTGGAATCGTTTGAAATTGGAGTTCCATCAAAAAAATTATCATGTGCATCTAGTTCATTGTGATCGGAATTATATATATAATTTTTGGCCTCGTGAAGGTGAAAGTATCGCTCTATCTTGGGGGAGGCTTAAGTCAATGTTACATCCATGCCCCAATCATGACCTCTCAAGAGAAATTATTATCCATAACTTTTATGCTCGTCTTTCTCGTAATGATCAAACCATGCCCAATACTTCTTGTGCTGGTTCTTTTATGAAGAAGACTATTGAATTCCGGTGGGATCTTTTGGAAAGAATTAAACGCAACTCTGAAGATTGGGAACTCGATGAAGGTAAAGATTCAGGTATTAAACTTAAGTATGATTGTGTTAAATCTTTTATGGATACCGATGCTTTTCAAAAGTTTAGCACTAAATATGGACTTGACTGTGAGATAGTAGCCTCCTTTTGTGAATCATTTGCTACTCATGTTGATCTCCCTAAAGAGAAGTGGTTTAAATATCACCCACCTATTAAAGAAGAAATTAAAGAACATGTGCTAGTTAAAGAAGAAACTATACTTTACAATGTTGATCCCGCTGTTCCTTCTGCTTATATTGAGAAACCACCTTTCCCTGTTAGGATAAACGAACATTTTAAAGTTTCAACTTTGGTCAACAAAAGCTATATTAGAACACCTAAACCTGATGAACAAATTAAAGTAGAACCTAGTATTAATATGGTTAAAGATCTCTTGGAAGAAGATGTAGATGGGCATGTTATTTACTTTTGTGAAGAAGCTACTAGAATTGCCAAACCTGATAAAAAGGATAAACATAGACCTGTTGCCGGCATGCCCGTTGTCTTATTTAAAAAAAGAGATCATTGTTATCATGGTTTATGTGACATAGGTGCTAGTGTGAGTGCTATTCCTTACACTTTATACCAAGAAATTATGAATGACATAGAACCTGCAGAGATAGAAGACATAGATGTTACTAGTAAACTTGCTAATAGAGACATTATCTCACCAATTGGGATTGTTAGAGATGTTGAAGTCTTGTGTGGGAAAATAAAATACCCTACTGATTTTCTTGTTCTTGGTTCCCCACAAGATGAATTTTGTCCCATTATCTTTGGTAGACCTTTCTTGAACACCGTTAATGCTAAAATAGATTGTAAGAAACAAACTATCGGTGTTAGTTTTGGGGATGAGTCTCATGAGTTTAATTTTTCCAAGTTTAGTAGAAAGCTTCATGAAAAGGATTTGCCTAGTAAAGATGAATTAATTGGTCTTTCTTTTATTGTTGTGCCTCCTACTGATCCACTAGAACAATATTTGCTAGACCATGAAAATGATTTACATATGCATGAAATAAATGAAATAGATAAGATTTTCTTTGAACAACGTCCTCTGCTTAAACACAATTTGCCTATTGAAACTCTAGGAGGTCCTCCTCCACCTAAAGGTGATCCTGTGTTTGAATTAAAACAATTGCCAGACACTTTGAAATATGCTTATCTTGATGAAAAGAAGATATATCCTATTATTATTAGTGCTAACCTTTCAGAACATGAAGAAGAAATATTATTGAAAGTTCTAAGGAACCACCGAGCTGCTATTGGATATACTCTTGATGATTTAAAGGGATTTAGTCACACTCTATGTCAGCACAAAATTAATATGGCACCTGATGCTAAACCCGTTGTTGATCACCAACGTCGGTTAAATCCAAAAATGAAGGAAGTGGTAAGAACGGAAATCTTAAAACTTCTGGAAGCAGGTATAATCTATCTTATAGCTGATAGTAGATGGGTAAGTCTTGTTCATTGTGTCCCTAAGAAAGGAGGTATAACTGTTGGTCCTAATGATAAGAATGGACTTATTCCACAAAGAATTGTTACAGGCTATAGAACGGTAATTGATTTTAGAAAATTAAACAAAGCAACTAGGAAAGATCATTACCCTCTGCCTTTTATTGATCAAATGCTTGAAAGATTATCTAACTGATGTCTACTACATAGCCTTCTTCTTGTAGACGTTGTTGGGCCTCCAAGTGCAGAGGTTTGTAGGACAGTAGCAAATTTCCCTCAAGTGGATGACCTAAGGTTTATCAATCCGTAGGAGGCGTAGGATGAAGATGGTCTCTCTCAAGCAACCCTGCAACCAAATAACAAATAGTCTCTTGTGTCCCCAACACACCCAATACGATGGTAAATTGTATAGGTGCACTAGTTCGGCGAAGAGATGGTGATACAAGTGGTATATGGATAGTAGATAAAGGTATTTGTAATATAAAATTATAAAAACAGCAAGGTAACTAATGATAAAAGTAAGCGTAAGCGGTATTGCAATGCGTGGAAATAAGGCCTAGGGTTCATACTTTCGCTAGTGTAAGTTCCCTCAACAATACTAACATAATTGGATCACATAACTATCCCTCAACATGCAACAAAGAGTCACTCCATAGTCACTAATAGCGGAGAATGAACGAAGAGATTATGGTAGGGTACGAAACCACCTCAAAGTTATTCTTTCCAATCAATCCGTTGGGCTATTCCTATAAGTGTCACAAACAGCCCTAGAGTTCATACTCGAATAACACCTTAAGACACAAATCAACCAAAACCCTAATGTCACCTAGATACTCCAATGTCACCTCAAGTATCTGTGGGTATGATTATACGATATGCGTCACACAATCTCAGATTCATCTATTCAACCAACACAGAGGACCTCAAAGAGTGCCCCAAAGTTCTATCGGAGAATCACGACGAAAACGTGTGCCAACCCCTATGCATAGGTTCATGGGTGGAACCCGCAAGTTGATCACCAAAACATACATCAAGTGAATCACGTGATATCCCATTGTCACCACAGATATCCACGGCAAGACATACATCAAGTGTTCTCAAATCTTTAAAGACTCAATCTGATAAGATAACTTCAAAGGGGAAACTCAATTCATTACAAGAGAGTAGAGGGGGGAAGAAACATCATAGGATCCAACTATAATAGCAAAGCTCGCGATACATCAAGATCATATCACCTCAAGAACACGAGAGAGAGAGAGAGAGAGAGATCAAACACATAGCTACTGGTACATACCCTCAGCCCTGAGGGAGAACTACTCCCTCCTCGTCATGGAGACACCGGGATGATGAAGATGGCCACCGGAGAAGGATTCCCCCTCCGGCAGGGTGCCGGAACGGGTCTAGATTGGCTTTCGGTGGCTACGGAGGCTTCTGGAGGCGGAACACCCGATCTATTGTGCTCCCCGATGTTTTTAGGGTATATGGAGATATATAGGCGGAAGAAGTACGTCAGGGGGGCACGAGGGGCTCACGAGGGTGGAGGGCGCGCCCCCCTGCCTCGTGACCTCCTCGCATATCCCCCGGCGTGCACTCCAAGTCTTCTGGGCTTCTTTCCTTCCAAAAAAGAGTTCCGTGAAGTTTCAGGTCAATTGGACTCCGTTTGATTTTCCTTTTCTTCGAAACCCTAAAACAGGGTAAAAACAGAAACTGGCACTGGGCTCTGGGTTAATAGGTTAGTCCCAAAAATGATATAAAAGTGTATAATAAAGCCCATAAACATTCAAAATAGTAGATAATATAACATGGGGCAATCAAAAATTATAGATACGTTGGATACGTATCAGCATCCCCAAGCTTAATTCCTGCTTGTCCTCGAGTAGGTAAATGATAAAAACAGAATCTTTGATGTGGAGTGCTACTTGGCATAACTTCAATGTAATTCTTCTTAATTGTGGCATGAATATTCAGATCCATAAGATTCAAGACAAAAGTTTAATATTGACATAAAAACAATAATACTTCAAGCATACTAACTAAGCAATCATGTCTTCTCAAAATAACATGGCCAAAGAAAGCTATCCCTACAAAATCATATAGTCTGGCTATGCTCTATCTTGACCACACAAAATATTTAAATCATGCACAACCCCGATGACAAGCCAAGAAATTGTTTCATACTTTTGATGTTCTCAAACTTTTTCAATCTTCACGCAATACATGAGCGTGAGCCATGGATATAGCACTATAGGTGGAATAGAATGGTGGTTGTGGAGAATACAAAAAGGGAGAAGATAGTCTCACATCGACTAGGCGTATCAACGGGCTATGGAGATGCCCATCAATAGATATCAATGTGAGTGAGTAGGGATTGCCATGCAACGGATGCACTAGAGCTATAAGTGTATGAAAGCTCAAAAAGAAACTAAGTGGGTGTGCATCCAACTTGCTTGCTCACGAAGACCTAGGGCATTTTGAGGAAGCCCATCATTGGAATATACAAGCCAAGTTCTATAATGGAAGATTCCCACTAGTATATGAAAGTGACAACATAGGAGACTCTCTATCATGAAGATCATGGTGCTACTTTGAAGCACAAGTGTGGCAAAAGGATAGTAGCATTTCCCCTTCTCCCTTTTTCTCTCATTTTTTTATTTTTTATTTGGGCCTTCTTTTTTTATGGCCTCTTTTCTCTTTTTTTATTTGGGCTTCTTTGGCCTCTTTTAATTTTTTTATTTTCCTTCGGAGTCTCATCCCGACTTATGGGGGAATCATAGTCTCCATCATCCTTTCCTCACTGGGACAATGCTCTAATAATGACGATCATCACACTTTTATTTACTTACAACTCGGTACTTAGAACAAGATATGACTATATGAATGCCTCCGGCGGTGTACCGGGATGTGCAATGATGCATGAGTGACATGTATGAAAGAATTATGAACGGTGGATTTTCCACAAATACAATGTCAACTACATGATCATGCTAAGCAATATGACAATGATGGAGCTTGTCATAATAAACGGAACGGTGGAAAGTTGCATGGCAATATATCTCGGAATGGCTATGGAAATGCCATAATAGGTAGCTATGGTGGCTGTTTTGAGGAAGGTATATGGTGGGTGTATGATACCGACGAAAGTTGCGCGGTACAAGAGAGCCTAGCAATGGTGGAAGGGTGAGAGTGCGTATAATCCATGGACTGAACATTAGTCATAAAGAACTCACATAATTATTGCAAAAATCTATTAGTTATCGAAACAAAGTACTACGCGCATGCTCCTAGGGGGATAGATTGGTAGAAAAAGACCATCGCTCATCCCCGACCGCCACTCATAAGGAAGACAGTCAATAAATAAATCATGCTCCGACTTCATCACATAACGGTTCACCATACGTGCATGCTACGGGAATCACAAACTTCAACACAAGTATTTCTCAAATTCACAACTACTCAACTAGCATGACTCTAATATCACCATCTCCATATCTCAAAACAATCATCAAGTATCAAACTTCCCATAGTATTCAATGCACTTTATATGAAAGTTTTTATTATATCCCTCTTGGATGCCCATCATATTAGGACTAAATTCATAACCAAAGCAAACTACCATGCTGTTCTAAAGACTCTCAAAATAATATAAGTGAAGCATGAGAGTTCATCTATTTCTTCAAAATAAAACTACCACCATGCTCTAAAAGATATAAGTGAAGCACTAGAGCAAACGACAAACTACTCCGGAAGATATAAGTGAAGATCAATGAGTAGTCGAATAATTATGCAACTATGTGAAGACTCTCTAACATTTAATAATTTCAGATCTTGGTATTCTATTCAAACAGCAAGCAAAGCAAAATAAAATGACATTCTAAGAATGGCAAACATCATGTGAAGAAGCAAAAACTTAGGATCAACCGATACTAACCGATAGTTGTTGAAGAAGAAAGGTGGGATGCCAACCGGGGCATCCCCAAGCTTAGACGCCTGAGACTTCTTGAAATATTATCTTGTGGTGCCTTGGGCATCCCCAATCTTGAGCTTTTGTGTCTCCTTAATTCCTCTCATATCACGGTCTCCCTAAATCTCAAAAGCTTCATCCACACAAAACTCAACAAGGACTCGTGAGATAAGTTAGTATAAACCATTGCCAAAACCTTATCATACTCTACTGTAGCAAATCACTAAAATTATTATTCAACATTGCATACTAAATTCCTCTGCATATTTAATAGTCCTATCCTCAAATAGAATCATTAAAGAAGCAAACATATGCAAACAATGCAAACATAACAGCAATCTGCCTAAACAGGATAGTCTGTAAAGAATGCTGCAACATCCATACTTCCCTAGATCCAAAAATTATGAAAGAAAATTCCCACTGTAGTAAATTTATCATAGCTTAATATGCAAAAGGTTTCAACATTTTATCACATTCTGACTTCTCTAGGGAATTATTGCAACAGCAGTCAACTTTCTGTTTTCAAACAGCAACATGTATACTTGTAACATAGGCATAGTAAAGGCTATCAATGCCACTTTTATTGAAATAAAATATGAAAAACATTGTTCTAAATAACAGAAAGCAAATCCTAACAAAATAAATTGACGCTCCAAGCAAAACACATATCATGTGGCGAATAAAAATATAGCTCCAAGTAAAGTTACCGATGAACGAAGACGAAAGAGGGGATGCCTTCCGGGGCATCCCCAAGCTTAGGCTCTTGGTTGTCCTCAATATTACCTTGGGGTGCCTTGGGCATCCCCAAGCTTAGGCTCTTGCCACTCTTTATTCCATAGTCCATCGAATCCTTACCCAAAACTTGAAAACTTCACAACACAAAACTTAACAGAAAACTCGTAAGCTCCGTTAGCGAAACAAAACAAAACACTACTTCAAGGTACTGTAATGAACTCATTATTTATTTATATTGGTGTTAAACCTAATTTATTCCAACTTCTCTATGGTTTATAAACTATTTTACTAGCCATAGATTCATCAAAATAAGCAAACAACACACGAAAAACAGAATCTGTCAAAAACAGAACAGTTTGTAGTAATATGGATCAAACATATACTTCTGGAACTCATAAAATTCTAAAATAAATTTCTGGACCTGAGGAATTTATCTATTAATCATCTGCAAAAAGAATTAACTAAATATCACTCTCCAAATAAAAATGGCAGCAATTCTCGTGAGCGCTAAAGTTTCTGTTTTTTACAGCATGATCAACAAGACTTTCCCCAAGTCTTCCCAAAGGTTCTACTTGGCACAAACACTAATTAAAAGCATAAAACAACATCTAAACAGAGGCTATATGAATTATTTATTACTAAAAAGGAACAAAAAGTAAAGAACAAGAATAAAATTGGGTTGCCTCCCAACAAGCGCTATCGTTTAACGCCCCTAGCTAGGCATGATGATTTCAATGATGCTCACATAAAGGATAAGAATTGAAACATAAAGAGAGCATCATGAAGAATATGACTAGCACATTTAAGTCTAACATAATTCCTATGCATAGGGATTTTGTGAGCAAACAACTTGTGGGAACAAGAATCAACTTTCATAGGAAGGTAAAACAAGCATAACTTCAAAATTTTAAGCACATAGAGGGGAAACTTGATATTGTTGCAATTCCTACAAGCATATATTCCTCCCTCATAATAATTTTCAGTAGCATCATGAATGAATTCAACAATATAAGAAGCACCTAAAGCATTCTTTTCATGATCTACAAGCATAGAGAATTTACTACTCTCCACACAAGTAAAATTCTTCTCATGAATAATAGTGGGAGCAAACTCAACAAAATAACGATCATGTGATTGAAAATTAAGATCAAGATCACAAGGTTCATTGTTATTATTATTCTTTAAAGAATACGTGTCATCACAATAATCATCATAGATAGGAGGCATGCTTTCATCATAATAAATTTGCTCATCAAAACTTGGGGGACAAAAGATATCATCTTCATCAAACATAGCTTCCCCAAGCTTGTGGCTTTGCATATCATCAGCATCATGGATATTCAAGGAATTCATACTAACAACATTGCAATCATTCTCATCATTCAAATATTTAGTGCCAAACATTTTATATATTTCTTCTTCTAGCACTTGAGCACAATTATCCTTTCCATCATACTCATGAGAGATATTAAAAAGGTGAAGCGTATGAGACAAACTCAATTCCATTTTTTTATAGTTTTATTTTATAAACTAAACTAGTGATAAAACAAGAAACTAAAAGACTCGATTGCAAGATCAAAAGATATACCTTCAAGCACTCACCTCCCCGGCAACGGCGCCAGAAAAGAGCTTGATGTCTACTACACAACCTTCTTCTTGTAGACATTGTTGGGCCTCCAAGTGCAGAGGTTTGTAGGACAGTGGAAAATTTCCCTCAACTGGATGACCTAAGGTTTATCAATCCGTAGGAGGCGTAGGATGAAGATGGTCTCTCTCAAGCAACCCTGCAACCAAATAACAAAGAGTCTCTTGTGTCCCCAACACACCCAATACAATGGTAAATTGTATAGGTGCACTAGTTCGGCGAAGAGATGGTGATACAAGTGGTATATGGATAGTAGATAAAGGTATTTGTAATCTGAAATTATAAAAACAGCAAGGTAACTAATGATAAAAGTGAGCGTAAACGGTATTGCAATGCGTGGAAATAAGGCCTAGGGTTCATACCTTCGCTAGTGTAAGTTCCCTCAACAATACTAACATAATTGGATCACATAACTATCCCTAAACATGCAACAAAGAGTCACTCCAAAATCACTAATAGCGGAGAACGAACGAAGAGATTATGGTAGGGTACGAAACCACCTCAAAGTTATTCTTTCCAATCAATCCGTTGGGCTATTCCTATAAGTGTCACAAACAGCCCCAGAGTTCGTACTAGAATAACACCTTAAGACACACATCAACCAAAACCCTAATGTCACCTAGATACTCCAATGTCACCTCAAGTATCCGTGGGTATGATTATATGATATGTGTCACATAATCTCAGATTCATCTATTCAACCAACACAAAGGACCTCAAAGAGTGCCCCAAAGTTCTACCGGAGAATCATGATGAAAACGTGTGCCAACCCCTATGCATAGGTTTCATGGGTGGAACCCGCAAGTTGATCACCAAAACATACATCAAGTGAATCACGTGATATCCCATTGTCACCACAGATATCCACAGCAAGACATACATCAAGTGTTCTCAAATCTTTAAAGACTCAATCCGATAAGATAACTTCAAAGGGGAAACTCAATTCATTACAAGAGAGTAGAGGGGGGAAGAAACATCATAGGATCCAACTATAATAGCAAAGCTCGCGATACATCAAGATCGTATCACCTCAAGAACACAAGAGAGAGAGAGAGATCAAACACATAGCTACTGGTACATACCCTCAGCCCCGAGGGAGAACTACTCCCTTCTCGTCATGGAGAGCACCGGGATGATGAAGATGGCCACCGGAGAAGGATTCCCCCTCCGGCAGGGTGCCGGAATGGGTCTAGGTTGGCTTTCGGTGGCTACGGAGGCTTCTGGCGGCGGAACTCCCGATCTATTGTGCTCCCCAATGTTTTTAGGGTATATGGAGATATATAGGCGGAAGAAGTACGTCAGGGGGGCCACGAGGGGCTCACGAGGGTGGAGGGCCCGCCCCCTGCCTCGTGACCTCCTCGCAGATCCCCCGACATGCACTCCAAGTCTTCTGGGCTTCTTTCCTTCCAAAAAAGAGTTCCGTGAAGTTTCAGGTCAATTGGACTCCGTTTGATTTTCCTTTTCTTCGAAACCCTAAAATAGGGTAAAAACAGAAACTGGCACTGGGCTCTGGGTTAATAGGTTAGTCCCAAAAATGATATAAAAGTGTATAATAAAGCTCATAAACATCCAAAACAGTAGATAATATAGCATGGAGCAATCAAAAATTATAGATACGTTGGAGACGTATCACTAACCACACACATTTTTGCTTCCTTGATGGATATTTTGCATTTTCACAAATACCTATTTCTCAACCTGATCAAGAAAAGACCACTTTTACTTGTCCCTTTGGAACCTATCCTTATAGATGTATGCCTTTCAGTTTATGTAATGCACCTGCTACCTTTCAAAGATGTATGACTGCTATATTCTCTGACTTTTGTGAAAAGATTGTTGAGGTTTTCATGGATGACTTCTCTGTTTATGGGAAGTCTTTTGATGATTGCTTAAGAAATCTTGATCGAGTTTTGCAGAGATGTGAACAAACAAATCTTGTCTTGAATTGGGAGAAGTGCCACTTTATGGTTAATGAAGGCATTGTCTTGGGTCATAAAATTTCTGAAAGAGGTATTGAAGTGGACAAATCTAAGGTTGATGCAATCGAGAAAATGCCATGTCCTAAAGATATAAAAGGTATTCGTAGTTTCTTAGGTCATGCTGGTTTCTATAGGAGATTTATCAAAGACTTTTCTAAAATTTCTAGGCCTCTTACGAATCTTCTGCAAAAGGATATTCCTTTTGTTTTTTATGATGATTGTTTAGAAGCCTTTGAAACACTCAAGAAAGCCTTAATTTTTGCACCTATTGTTCAACCACCTGATTGGAACTTGCCTTTTGAAATTATGTGTGATGATAGTGATTATGATGTTGGTGTTGTTCTAGGACAAAGAGTTGATAAGAAACTGAATGTTATTCATTATGCTAGTAAAACTCTAGAAAGTGCTCAACAAAACTATGCTACAACTGAAAAAGAATTCTTAGTAGTGGTTTTTGCTTGTGATAAATTTAGACCTTATATTGTTGTTTCGAAAGTAATTGTTCACACCGATCATGCTGCTATTAAATACCTTATGGAAAAGAAAGATGCTAAACCTAGACTTATTCGATGGGTTCTCTTGTTACAAGAATTTGATTTACATATCATTGATAGAAAAAGGAGCTGAGAACCCCGTAGCTGATAATTTATCTAGGCTTGAAAATGTGCCTGATGACCCACTACCTATTGATGATAGTTTTCCTGATGAGCAGTTAGCTGCAATAAATGGTGCTCATGGTACTCCTTGGTATGCTGACTATGCTAATTACATTGTTGCTAAATATTTACCACCTAACTTTACACATCAACAAAAGAAAACATTCTTCTATGATTTAAGACATTACTTTTGGGATGACCCACATCTTTATAAAGGAGTAGATGGTATTATTAGACGTTGTGTACCTGAGTATGAACAGGGACAAATCCTATGGAAATGTCACTCCGAAGCTTATGGAGGGCATCATGTTGGAGATATAACTGCTCACAAGGTATTGCAATCTGGATTTTACTGGCCTACTCTCTTCAAGGATGCCCGTAAGTTCATCTTATCTTGTGATGAATGTCAAAGAATAGGTAATATCGGTAAGCGTCAAGAAATGTCTATGAATTATTCACTTGCTGTTGAACCATTTGATGTTTGGGGATTTGATTACATGGGACCTTTTCCTTCCTCTAATGGGTATACACATATTTTAGTTGTTGTTGATTATGTTACTAAATGGGTATAAGCTATTCCAACAAGTAGTGTTGATCACAACACCTCTATTAAAATGCTTAAGGAAGTTATTTTCCCAAGGTTTGGAATCCCTAGATATTTAATGACTAATGGTGGTTCACACTTTATTCATGGTGCTTTCCATAAAATGCTTGCCAAGTATGATGTTAACCATATAATTGCATCACCTTATCATCCTCGGTCTAGTGGTCAAGTTGAACTTAGCAATAGAGAAATAAAATTAATTTTGCAAAAGACTATCAATAGGTCTAGGAAGAATTGGTCTAAAAAATTAGATGACGCACTTTGGGCCTATAGAACAGCATATAAAAATCCTATGGGTATGTATCATTATAAAATGGTTTCTGGAAAAGCCTGTCATTTGCCTCTTAAGTTAGAACACAAAGAATATTGGGCTATCAAAGAACTCAATTATGATTTCAAACTTGCTGGTGAAAAGAGGTTATTTGATATTAGCTCATTAGATGAATGGAGAACCCAAGCTTATGAAAATTCAAAATTATTCAAAGAAAAAGTTCAAAAATGGCATGACAAAAGAATCCAAAAGCGTGAGTTTAAACTCGGAGAATATGTTCTTTTGTACAACTCTCATTTCAGATTCTTTGTAGGAAAACTCCTCTCAAAATGGGAAGGCCCCTATGTTATCGAGGAGGTTTATCGGCCTGGAGCCATCAAAATAAATAATTCCGAAGGTACTAACCCGAAGGTTGTAAATGGGCAATGAATAAAACATTATATCTCAGGTATGCCCATTAATGTTAAAAGTAATATTATCCAAACTTTGACACTGGAAGAACACATAAAAGATTCCTTCTAGAACACCCAAGAATCGTGAAAATAAGGAGGTGCGTGATACGGTAAGTAAACGGACTCCAAAAATCCGCAAAAATATTTTTTGTCAGTTTTGGAATATTTAGAAAAATAGGAAAATAAGAAACTTCCAGGAAGCGCATGGCGCGCCCGGGTGGGTTGTGCCCACCCGGGACACCTTCCGGACTCCGTTTTCTTCCGTTTGCTTGTCCCCCAAGATAAAAAAATCTATATATACTTCGCAAACCTGTTGATCACTGTATCGCAGAGAAATCCTCTGTTCTCTATTCTTGTTGTTTTCTGCTAGACCCCATCTACCATGGCCACCTCAAGCTCCTCCAAGGACAAGTTCTTCAAGAACGTCATCAACCCATATCTGCGGGAGGTGATGCAGCACCCTCAGGTCATCTAGATGCATGACGGGGTGCTTCACCTTCGCGATGTGCCATGTCCTAAGGGGACGGGAACTGTGGAGGCCATACTTGAAGCTATGGAGCAAGATGTCTTCCTGTGCAAGGGGATGGTGGAGCGTGGGCTCAATGCCAATCACCTCATGATCACGGACCTCTCCTGTGATCTCAAGGTGGATGGCAAGACCATGAAGGACATCGTCTTCATCCTCAATGAGAAATCAATTTTCTCCAAAGCCAGATCTATGATATCCAAAACCAAGTCTTTGAATAGGAGGCGAGGTTTAAAGGTATGAGTTTGGCTGCTAGTTGCAGGACCCGTGGGATTCACTCCTCTTATGATGGTGGACCACTGGCATGGAAATCCGAGGACAAGATCTCTTCACCACCACCTTGTTCTTCATCACCAAAAGAGAATTGAGTATTGGGTATGGGCACTCCCCGTGGCTTCCACCAAGCTTGGGGGAGGTGCCCCGGTATCGTATCATCCCACTATCTTTTTGCCTTTATTTATTTTAGTTCGATCTTTTGCTTTAGATGAATAAAAGTTTAGTTCGATCCTTTCTTTTTGAGAGTTTGCTTAGTTATCTATCCTTGTAATCATGTGCAAGATGTATAATAAAGTTTAGTCTGAGTTTTTGCTTTCCTTACTTTCATGTTGCAAATAAAAGTAAAAGAGAAAGGAAATAAATGAAAGAAAGGAAATAAGTCAAAAAGATCATATACTAATCTTATGGTAGGTGATCACACCACATAAGGAAAAGTATAAGTAGAAAATTTTATTAGAGATTGACAAACATAACATTAGTCAATGATGCAACTCATGAAAGAATTAATAAGGGAAGAGAAGATTCACATATAAATATACTATCCTAGAAATCTTTTGTGATTTTGAGCCCTCATCAAAATATTATATGCCAAAATTTTTGATGTTGGACAAGGAAGAGAACTTAATGGTTTATGTTTGTTTATATTCACATAGAAGTCATATTGTCATGGATCCTTCAACATGTGGTGCTTGCCCCCTATCTTTGCTAGCCAAAAATTCCGCACTAAATAGAGATACTACTTGTGCATCCAAAAACCCTTAAACCCAAATCTTATTTTCAAGTGTCCACCATACCTACCTAGGGATTGAGCAAGATCCCTCAAGTAAGTTGTCATCGGTGAAAAAAGGCAATAAAAATTGCTTATAAAAGTGTCAGATCATTTAGTGTAATAGAAAATTGAGCATTGCACGAACTTGTGATGGTGAGGAATAAAAGCAACAGACTGCATAATAAAGGTCACTATCACAAGGGGCAATGCAATGTGACATTCTTTTGCACTAACGGGTTGAGTATACAAACAAATAAGTGCATGGCAACCTCTGCTTCCCTCTGCGAAGGGCCTATCTTTTACTTTTATGTCTATCTTTCTATGTGTCCGGTTGAAACATTTTGCTCATGTGTACGCGGTGAGTGTTAGCAATCATAGTAGACTATATGATGGTTGAGTATGTGGACTTGCCTAAAGGCTCTGATACATGCCTTCTTGAAAAGATGATGAATTGTAGTTGCAAAGTTGACTGAGAACATAGTTTGTTGGTTTTTGATAGAGTTTTTGCTTTATACTTCAATAGTGTGATGAATTATCACTTATTCATGAGAAGTCTATGATAAAAGTTCTTTGATAAAAGTTTTATGTTTAAGTTTGTTGTTGTTATAATAATGAACATGATGGTTCTATGTCTGTATTTTCTTTTTATCGACACCTCTCTCTTTCTCTAAGCATGTGGACATGTTTTTCGATTTCGGTTTTCGCTTGAGGACAAGTGAGGTCTAAGCTTGGGGAGTTGATATGTCAATTTTGCATCATGTTTTCCTACTGTTATTTATGATGTTTTATCCATAATAATGCTTTTTGGAGTAATTCTAATGCCTTTTCTCTCATAATATGCAAGGTACACACAAAGAGGGAGAATTCCGGCAGCTGGAAATCTGGACCTGGAAAAGCTATGTCAGGCCACCTATTCTGCACAACTCCAAACAAGCTGAAACTTCACGGAGTATTTTCATCATATAAATGAAGAATATTGGAGCAAATAACTACCAGGGGGCCCACCAGGTGGGCACAACCCACCTGGGCGCACGAGGGAGCCCAGGCGTGCCCTGGTAAGTTGTGCTCACCCAGGCCCTCCTCCGGTGCCCATCTTATGGTATATAAGTCATTTTGACCTAGAAAAAATAGGAGGAGGTTTTCGGGACTGAGCGCTGCCATCTCGAGGCGGAACTTGGGCAGGAGCACTTTTGCCCTACGGCGGAGCGATTCCGTCGGGGGAACTTCCCTCCTGGAGGGGGAAATCATCGTCATCATCATCACCAAAAACTCTCCCATCTTGGAGAGGGAAATCTCCAACAACATCTTCAACAGCACCATATCATCTCAAACCCTAGTTCATCTCTTGTGTTCAATCTTGTTACCAGAACTATAGATTGGTGCTTATGGGTGACTAGTAGTGTTGATTACATCCTGTAGTTGATTACTATATGGTTTATTTCGTGGAATATTATATGTTCAGATCCAATATGCTATTTAATACCCCTCTGATCTTGAGCAAGATTATCATTTGTGAGTAGTTACTTTTGTTCTTGAGGTCACGGGAGAAATCATGTTGCAAGTAATCATGTGAATTTGATATGTGTTCGATATTTTGATAGTATGTATGTTGTGATTCCCTTAGTGGTGTCATGTGAACGTTGACTAAATGACACTTCGCCATATTTGGGCCTAAGGGAATGCATTGTGGAGTAGCAATTAGATGATGGGTTGCGGGAGTGACAGAAGCTTAAACCCCAGTTTATGCGCTATTCCATAAGGACCGATTAGATCCAAAAGTTTAATGCTATGGTTAGAATTTATTCTTAATACTTTTCTCGTAGTTGCGAATGCTTGCAGGAGGGTTAATCATAAGTAGGAGGTTTGTTCAAGTAAGAACAGTACCTGAGCACCGGTCCACCCACATATCAAATTATCAAAGTACCGAACACGAATTAAGACAACATGATGAAAGTGACTAGATGAAATTCCTGTGTACCCTCAAGAACGCTTTGCTTACTATAAGAGACCATTTTGGCCCGTCCTTTGCCTCAAAAGGATTGGGCTATTTGCTGCACTTTTGCTACTATTATCATTACTTGCTTGTTACAAAATATCTTGCTATCAAACTACTCTGTTACTTACAATTTCATCACTTGCAGACATCACCTTGCTGAAAACCACTTGTCATGTCCTTCTGCTCCTCGTTGGGTTCGACACTCTTACTTATTGAAAAGAGCTACAATTGATCCCCTATACTTGTGGGTCATCATGAGGGAATTGAAACCACAGAGACAATTGAAGATATAGCAACATTTGAACATTCAGTTGAAGAATTTGCATTAACACGTTCAAGGCATTTTCGGCATAGAGCAATAAATTCTTCCTGAGAAGCGCTGATCTGTTGAGCGAGTAATGAATCATTGTCTTTCTGAAGATCATCATGAGAAGCTCTCAGCTTCGCGAGCTCTTAATTCCTTTGAAGAAATTCATAGGACAGCTTCTCGTGTGCAGCTGAGAGCGCCACATGATGACTTACAAGTTTGTCATATTGTGACTTAAGGCATCTGAGATCCTCAGACAAACCTTGACTACGATCCATTTCCTCATCAAGCAGATCATGACTTTTGTAGCAATTTTTGAATATTTTCCATAGCATTTTGTTGTTCAGATGCAATTTCAACAAGTTTCTTATAGCTAGGTTTTTCTTCACATTCAGAGTCATCATCACTTGAAGTATTAAAGTAAGCTTCTCATGAGGTTACCTTGGCACCTCTTGCCATGAAGCAATAGGTGGGAGCGTAGTCATCAACACAGTCTTCAGCGTTGGTGGAGTCTCCCTTTTCTTCATGGTCGAAGATGGACTTGTTGACGAACTCCATAGTGAGGAACAAGCTTACAACCCCAGAGTTAGATTCCTCCTCAGATTCCTCATCTTCCTCAAATTCTTCCTCAAAATCCATTTCCTTCCCAATGAAAGCATGAGCTCTGCCGGAGGTGCTTTTCTTCTTTGATGAGGACTTTGATGAGTACTTTGAGGACTTCTTCTTGTCATAAGAATCATCGTCCTTGCTAGATCTTTTCTTCTTTGACCCCTTTTTCCAGAGGGGACAATCAGCGATGTAATGACCTGTCTTCTTGCATTTGTGGCAAGTTCTTTTGTCGTAGTCACAAGCGGATGCTTCAGTGTTCTTTGAATCGTACTTTGAAGACTTTCCAAAGCGGTTCCTTTTGGAGAACTTCTAAAACTTCCTCACGAGCATGGCCAGTTCTTGGCCAATTTCCTCAGCATCATCTGTACTACATTCAGATACCTCTTGTTCTTCTTCAGATGAAGAAATTTCCTTTTCTTTAGCCTTTGCCTTCACATCGCGAGGTCGTCCATAGCTGGGACCATACATATCTCTCTTCTCAGCTTGTTGAAATTCATGAGTGTTGAGTCTCTCAGGAATATCAGCGGGGTCAAGTGACTTGTAATCAGGATGCTCTTGTATCATCAGGGCCAAGGTATCAAAAGGAGCTGTGAAGAGACCTCAACAATTTCTTCACTACCTGAAAGGACATGTGGTGCCCCCATGTGTGGTTTTGGTAATTGATGACAATCTCTATGGACTAACGATTGCCTTGAGTTATATTTGAAGCATTTGTCCATAGGATTGTCTTGAAGTCCATGTGTTGGTTTTAAGGAGTTTATGAGATGGCCAAAGTGCTTTTCAAGGAATTATCCAAAGATTGGTCATGTGTGAGTTGAGATGGCCAAAGTGATTTTCAAGGAATTATCCAAAGATTGGTCATGTGTGAGTTGAGCTTATTGCAAGCATGTCTTGAAGAAGAAGATTGTGTGATCATTCATTTTTACCTTCAAGACATCATCCAAATGAAGAGAGTTGGAAAGATTCAATGTTGATCAAGACTAAGTCAAGAGTGAATCAAGTTGATCAACTCACAAAGCGTAGAAGTACCGAGAGGGATCAAGTGATCCCATGGTATGGTAAGCATTGTCCATTACGCTTTGTGTACTAACCCATGGTCTACGTGAGAGTTCTTTGTGGGGTTAGGTATGTTTCCATGGTCTTGCGTCAAGAGGAAGATCTCATACAACCCATGGAGGATGACATCAAGTGGTGATCATCATCAAGTTTGCAGTGTGCAAGTTCAAGTGGAGCAACTCAAAGAGTGGCTCACCCATAATGGAGTATGGGGGAGCAATCAAGCTTGAAGCTTGCCGTCCATTGTGGTGTCAATGGAATTGTGAAGATGTGCCAAAGAGTGGCTCACCCATAGTGGAGTATGGGGGAGCAATCAACTAGTCTTCATCGAGCCAACACAATCAAGAAAGGTGGTCCAACTTGAGGAAGTCAAGATTGTCATCATCTAGCTCAAGTGGACTATGTGCAAGGCAAAGGTTTGCCCTTGATAGGTTTTCTATTTTACCGGTCTCATAGTGGTAGTTGGGAGACCGGGTTGTAGGATCGATTACCGTACTATCAAGGGGGCTCTCTAGGGAGTAGCTTGATCATATCATTCGTCGAGAGCTCAAACCATTGCATCCTTGCATAATCTTTCTTAGTTCTTGTTTGGTTCCATTTGTGAGTCTTAGAGCTTATGGTCATCTTGATGACAAGCTTGAGTTCATCGAAAACGGAGTTCGCATGCATCTTCTATGATGTTTTCGGTGTTGGAGGTTTTACCGATCTTATCTGAGGAAGGGTTATCACCATTTTATTATGGTCCTTTTCTCATTTTCTTCTTATTGATATTTCTCTCAATATTGTGTTAGCCCTTGTCGTTAGCTTTCCAACAAACTTGGTTTCGTTGAATTCGGAGCTCGTATGCGAAAGTTGTGGCTATTTTGATATTGCCTGTTTTACATAGAGAGGTTGCACTGCCCCATGGAGAGGTTGTACCACTTGACCGATACAACCGGTGTTTGGAGCGGTTGTACCGCTCCAGAATTGGTCCGGTTGTACCGGTCATGTACCGCTCTACCACCGGACTGGTCTCTGTTGTGGTGCGGTTGTTGGGCGGTTGTGGGCCGGTTGTACCGGCTTATTGCCTGTTACCGGTTGTACCGGTGCTCATAGAGGTTGTACCGCTCCTATGTTATTCTGTACATAACGGGCAGATTCGTGGGGACCTATTTAAGGGGGTCTTCTTCCCCAATGGTTCCCTATCTCTTGAGATCGTTTTTGCCCCCATTGTTGACCCTCTTTGAGATTGCTAACTCTCAATCCCTCCATGGATTCTTGCTAGTTTTTGAGGGAAAAGAGAGAGGAGATCTAGATCCACATTTCCACCAATCACTTTCTCCTCTATGTGAGGGGAACCCCTTGGATCTAGATCTTGGAGTTCTTAGTGTTCTCCTTCTTGTTCTTCCTCTCATTTTCCTCCCTAGCATTAGTTGCTTCGGTGGGATTTGAGAGAGAAGGACTTGGGCACTCCATGTGCCCTTGCCATTGCATTTGGTGCATCGGTTTGAGTTCTCCACGGTGATACGTGGAAGTGAAGTTTGAGAAGCTTATTACTCTTGGGTGTTTGGGCACCCTAGAGCTTGTTCCTCTTGGGTTCCTTGGCGCCCTAGACGGTTGGTGTTGTTCGGAGCTCAATCATTGTGGTGTAAAGCTCCGGGCAAGTGTCGGGGTCTCCAATTAGGTTGTGGAGATCGCCCCGAGCAATTTGACGGGTACCGGTGACCGCCCCCAAGGGTTGCCAAAGTGTACGGGTTCGGTGACCGCCCCAAGGGTTGCCATTTGTACGGGTTCGGTGACCGCCCTCAAGGGTCCCTTAGTGGAATCACGGTACCTTGCATTGTGCGAGGGCGTGAGGAGATTACGGTGGCCCTAGTGGCTTCTTGGGGAGCATTGTGCCTCCACACCGCTCCAAACGGAGATTAGCATCCGCAAGGGTGTGAACTTCGGGATACATCGTCGTCTCCGCGTGCCTCGGTTATCTATTACCCGAGCTCTTTACTTATGCACTTTACTTTGTGATAGCCATATTGTTTCTTGTCATATATCTTGCTATCACATAGTTGCTTATCTTACTTAGCATAAGTTGTTGGTGCACATAGGTGAGCCTAGTTGTTTTAGGTTTTGTGCTTGACAAATTAACCGCTAGGTTTATTCCGCATTTGTTCTATCCTAAATCATAATTATTTTAAAACGCCTATTCACCCCCCCTCTAGGCGACATCCATGATCTTTTAATTGGTATCAGAGCCTCGTCTCTCTTTATTAGGCTTTACCGCCTAGAGAGTAAAGATGTCGACTAGGGGATTAGGATTCTCTAACACTCTTAGTTTCGATGGCACAAATTTTGATGTTTGGGTAATTCACATGCTTAATCTCTTTAGGGTCATGGACCCAAATTTAGAGCGAATTGTAGATATGGGTTTTTCTCCTCCAAAGGATCCCCAAAGATTATCTTTAGAGGATGAGAAAAACTCTTATCTTAATGCTCAAGCTTCTAATGTGCTTTTCGATGCTTTGAGCAATGTAGTTATATTTCAACTCATGCCGTTCTGGGATGCTCATGAGTTGTGGACGAAGCTTCAAGAAAAATATGGTGTGTCCAAGATTTGTGGGGATGATTGTTCTCCCTCCACCTCCAGTCGTATAGTCTTCTCAACTTCTTCTACTTCACCTACATGTGGTTTGCCACAAGGTAATGATATGGTGAGTAGTATTGGTCATTGCAATGATGATAGTATGCTTATTGTGGATGATCCTTCATCACTATCTTATTGCAATGCTCCTTCTTTGGGCTTTAACACTTCGAGCACTCGAAATGTTTCATATGCTTGTGTTGATAGTCCTTGCATATCATGTAGAAATTGCTTGACTAAATCTCATGATGATATGTTTACTATGTCTTGTTGCCATGATAAAAATGCATATATTTCCTCGAATTGTTGTGCTAACAATGTAGAGGAAACCTAACATCCCATGGAACAAGATGTGGTCTTGAATGGTGCTTCAACGGATCCTACATCATCATCTATTGCATTTTGCCTTATGGCCAAGGCTTCAAAGGTATCTCCCACTTTGAATCCCAATATATCTTGTGATGATATTGATGATGGCAAGAGTGATGATGGTGTTGATTATGATGAAGAGAATGATGATGTTGCCTCCTTAAAAATTAAGGGGGAAATGATTTTTAAAGCTCTTCTTAAGAATAAAATTGCTCGTTCAAACTTCATGGAAATCATGTCTATTGCTATTGAGGGCAAGAAATATATTGATGAGTTGGAATCTTGTCTTGAGGAGCATGAGGTCACCATTGATCAAATGGAAGGTCATGAGAATGATTACGCTAATGAGATTGCGGACCTCTCTCAAGCTCTTGAACTTGAACAAACCATCAAGGAATCTCTTGAGGAGACTTTTGCTCTAGAATTATCTAGAGCGAGGGAATCTCGTGCTAGAGCTCTTGAGGTGGCCAATGATTTTGAAACTAAAAATGAGGAGCTTGAAGTTGCGCATGCTAAACTCCTTGAGGACTTTGAGCACCTCAAAAATGGCTCAAGGGTCATTAAGGGTGAGCTCATCAAACTCACCGAGTCTCATGCTCAACTTAAAGCTTCTTATTCAGAAGAGCTTGCCAATTTGTCTTCTCCTCTTGTTGCTAATGATGATGCTTGCGCTACTAACTCTATCTCTTGTGAAGCATCCATATTGAAGGAGAATGTTGAGCTTCGGGCTCAACTTGAGTTGCTATCTAGCAATTATGGGAAATTGGAAGAAAACCATGAAAAGCTCTCAAGCTCTCATGATGATCTTCTAGTATCCCATAATGAGCTAAAGATATCTCATGAGGCCATGATTTCTAAGGTAACATCTAGTGAGCCTCATGTGGATACTAGCACTAATTCTAGTCAAAATGCTATATTGCCATGTGCTAGTCCTTGTAATTCATCTACTCACAATGTTGGTACATCTTGTGATGAATTGCTTTCCTTGCCTTGTTGCTCTAACGATGAAGCTTATACTTCCTCTAGTACTTGTGTTGAGACTAACCATGTAGAGGAAATCAAAGAGCTCAAGGCCCAAGTCACTTCTTTGAAGAAAGACTTGGAAAAGAGTCATGAAGGGAAATCCACACTCAATAATATCTTGAGTGTGCAAAAATCCCCAAATGACAAAGGTGGACTTGGATTCAACTCCAACAAGAAGAAGAAGTCCAAGGTGAACAAAAGGAAGGGCCAAGAACAAGTCAATAATTCGGCCAAGATTGTTTGCTTCAAGTGCAAAGTAGAAGGGCATCATGTTAGATCTTGCCCATTGAAGAAGAAGCCCATTAGTGACAAGCAACAAGGGAAGCGACCACAAGTACACTCTCATTCTCAACCTCAAGTTGAATAAAAGCCTCTTCCCAAGAAGACTCAAGCTTATGCTTCTCAAGTTGAGAAATCAAGTGAGAAGAAAGTGAAGAGTAGACGTTACTACCTATGTCGCGAGAAAGGTCACCTCGCCTCTTCATGCACTAGTGGTAACTTATCCAACCCAATTATTATTGATGATGTCTATTCTCTTGGGAAGGATAAGGTTGGCAATGTGGTTGCCAAGTTTGTTGGTAATCAAAGTGGTTTGAAGCAAAGAACCATTTGGGTAGCCAAGCCTATTGTGACTAACCTCTTAGGACCCAACTTGGTTGGGGACCAACAAGCTCAAACTTGATCAATAGGTGATGTTGGAGGTCATTGGAGACTTGGCTACATTATGAAGAATTAAGTGTACTTCATCATTCTTATTGTCTCAAGCCAAGTCAATTGAATCATCAAGATTATATCTTATATCCAATGTGCCTCCTTGCGGTAACTTGTACCTCAATTGCTTACATTGAAAGTTACTTGCCCCTTGCATGTTTTGGTTTTGTTCCTTGCATGTGTTTGTATATGTTGTGCTTCCAACTTGATTATCTTGAGCAATCAAGTATGTGTGTGTTGGTTTGCACATCATGTACGTGTGTGTCATGCGTTGAGCCTTTTGCATCTTGTTTATTTCTTAGTTGGCTCTTGTTAGAGATTAATGGAATATCCCATTATGGGGGAGTGATGTGCTTTGTGCACTTCACAATCCTATAAAGGTGGGTACATGGGGAATACCACTTAGTATTGATATTGCAAGCTTATCTAGTCACTATGTGGTATGTCTTCTCATGAGAAATTCAAATTCTAAATAGTCCATTAATTATCTCTTGTTGGATCCTTTAATTGCCTCTTGTCTATCTTTAATTGGTATCACATTATGGGGGAGTAATATGCTATGTGTATATTACTAGCCTAGAAAATGTGTACATTTGAGATATTGTCATCTAGAGTTGATATTGTAAAATGTGTACATTTGAGATATTGTCATCTAGAGTTGATATTGTAAATTATCTTGTTCCTAGGTGGCATGTTAGCTCTACAAGTTGCAATTTGCTTTTTGTATGGTGTGAAGATGATGTCGGATATCCTTGCTATCTACCACTGGGAATTATTTCCAAATACCTCTTGTCTTTTGACAATGGGTACTCTCTTATGTGTGGTAGAAATTTATTGATCATCTTTACATTGGCTTTTGCTTTTATTTGCCTTTTCTCTTGCCTAGGATTGTATCAACTCCCTTTGTCTTCCATACCACTTGTGGATCTTGTTAATTTCTTGATCTTGTCTAGTGTTTTCTAGATATAGTGAAAGTGGTGATCCCACCTTGTGCATTTTGTATTCAAATGCAAATTCTCTATAATGCACTAGTCTTGGGGGAGCTATCCTATTTTCTATAAGACACTCATCTTGCGATCCTTATCAAGTGTGTGTTGGTGGAAGGCAAGCCGTTTTCTTTTTGGTACTTTGTGCCATCATGAAACTTTGTAGAGAGCTTGGTTTGTTTGGAACCATCCTCTCTTTTGGGAGATTGATACCTTTTTTGAGTGTATCAATGGATATCTCATTCCTTGATGTATCTTTTATGGATATCCTCCAAATGATGTTTTATTCATTTGGTATCTTTTCTTCACTTGGTTTTTCTTTGTCATTTGGTATCGGTTCTTGAAAGTCTTGAGCATGCATATTAACTTCATGTAGTATCTTTGGCATGCTTTCTTTCTTCGACCCAATATATAAGGGAAACTCCACCAAGTCTCAAATTGGATGAGATGTGCATGAATTTCATTTCCTTTTCTATATGCACATATTTATGTGGAGTTTGTCCTATGTATTGTTGGTGTTTCTAACTCTTTGGTCCCAAAGAGTTTGGGTACCATTTTGTTTGTGTTGTTGTTCTAGGAACAATTGGAGATACATTGGATGCTCGGCTCACTCACAAGGAAGGTGTTGTCATCATGTGCTTATTGGATTCGAGCTAGGATGATCAATGAACTACTATCTACCTTCAATTGGTATCTACTACATACTTCCAATGTTAACTCGGTAACAAGTATCTTCATATTCTTCATGCACACATTTCTTGCATCAACCTTGTGTAGGTTGTATCATGGCATGTTATTCATTCATTCTTGTGATACGTGTTCCCTTTCTCAAAGCATCCCAACAATGATCTCTTGTTGCTAGTTGTGATTTCTTTGATGGGTGTGTGGTAGGAATTCATTTATATACAATAAGACCATATCTAGCCATGTGCTATGCTTCCAAGCAAATATCTTATTGGTATATGTATGACCTCCCTTTGGATGTCTTGTTCCTCGTGTTGTAACTATTTCGGGTGTACATCCTTCTTTGTAGATATATATCATCATGATTTCGTCTACCTAGAATCCTATACACTTGAGATAAGTTGCATATCTAGTTGATATCCTTTCTTTCACGTCCACCTTGTCTTTCTTATGTTATTTCTTTAGTGGCTCCGTGAAAGCTTTTGCCTTGAGTGCGTGTCTTCTATCATTGCATCTTGATGCACTCTTGTGTGGTGAAGATTATTTTCCTCATGCTTATCTTTACGAGGCTTTTGCCATCTTAATTGGTATCCCTCGTCTTGATGAGGCTTTCATCTTCTATCTTCACGACGGGTTGTCACAAGCATATGTTCTTTATATGCTTATTAGTAAGCTTGTGAACCCATTTGTAGTTGTGTGTGGGAATGATAGGACTTGCACCATGTGCCTCATTCTTTCAAGACTTTATTGATGCTTAATGCTCATCCGTACTTTAGTCTTCTCAAGTGTTTTGCCTTGACTCACACACATCATTTTGGTTGAGCCCTTTCTTAAGTTGCCTCTTTTACTTGTTGCTCAACCATGTGTTTGTTGCAAGTACTAGGTTTTGTTTCCTATATGCTCACTTACACTTGTTGTAAGTTTCTATTGATTTTGGGGGAGCTATGATCCTATTTTGTGCACTTTGTATCCAAATACAAAAATTATTGATGTGCACAAATCATGGGGAGCTTCTCTAGTTTCTTTAGCACAATCCTCTGCTCATATCATAATATCTTTATTTTTGTGGCACGTATGATGTTTGGTCTAGTTGGTTCAATTGATATCCGTTGATTACTTGCTTCAATTGGTATCTTCTGATTGCTTGTGTCTCTCTTTGTTATGTCTTTGTGGCATATCTTCCTTTAGCAATCTTGGTGCCTCAATATAGTTGGTCTTCCTCCAAGTATTACCTTTGGATATGTGTATGGCATTCCACTCTCTTGTTGAGAAATACACAACTTATGGAGGAACACAATTCATATTGGCCTTCTAAGCTTTTCGCCCATTTTGGCAATCGATGCCAATGGGGAAGAAGTTTCAGAGAGTTTTGTGGATAAGTTTAGAGAGTTTTTTTTCTTCTTGCTTTGGTTTTGTACCTAAGCATTTGCATCTCATACACATGCATTATTGGTTGTTGCATTGCATGGTGATAATAATTCCTTATATAAACTCTCTTGAAAGTGATTGTCATCAATTACCAAAATGGGGGAGATTGAAAGGACATGCGGTGCCCCCATGTGTGGTTTTGGTAATTGATGACAATCTCTATGGACTAACGGTTGCCTTGAGTTATATTTGAAGCATTTGTCCATAGGATTGTCTTGAAGTCCATGTGTTGGTTTCAAGGAGTTTATGAGATGGCCAAAGTGCTTTTCAAGGAATTATCCAAAGATTGGTCATGTGTGAGTTGAGATGGCCAAAGTGCTTTTCAAGGAATTATCCAAAGATTGGTCATGTGTGAGTTGAGCTTATTGCAAGCATGTCTTGAAGAAGAAGATTGTGTGATCATTCATGTTTACCTTCAAGACATCATCCAAATGAAGAGAGTTGGAAAGATTCAATGTTGATCAAGACTAAGTCAAGAGTGAATCAAGTTGATCAACTCACAAAGCGTAGAAGAAGTACCGAGAGGGATCAAGTGATCCCATGGTATGGTAAGCATTGTCCATTACGCTTTGTGTACTAACCCATGGTCTACGTGAGAGTTCTTTGTGGGGTTAGGTATGTTTCCATGGTCTTGCGTCAAGAGGAAGATCTCATACAACCCATGGAGGATGACATCAAGTGGTGATCGTCATCAAGTTTGCAGTGTGCAAGTTCAAGTGGAGCAACTCGAAGAGTGGCTCACCCATAATGGAGTATGGGGGAGCAATCAAGCTTGAAGCTTGCCGTCCATTGTGGTGTCAATGGAATTGTGAAGATGTGCCAAAGAGTGGCTCACCCATAGTGGAGTATGGGGGAGCAATCAACTAGTCTTCATCGAGCCAACACAATCAAGAAAGGTGGTCCAACTTGAGGAAGTCAAGATCGTCATCATCTAGCTCAAGTGGACTATGTGCAAGGCAAAGGTTTGCCCTTGATAGGTTTTCTATTTTACCGGTCTCATAGTGGTAGTTGGGAGACCGGGTTGTAGGATCGATTGCCGTACTATCAAGGGGGGCTCTCTAGGGAGTAGCTTGATCGTATCATAGTCGAGAGCTCAAACCATTGCATCCTTGCATCATCTTTCTTGGTTCTTGTTTGGTTCCATTTGTGAGTCTTAGAGCTTATGGTCATCTTGATGACAAGCTTGAGTTCATCGAAAACGGAGTTCGCATGCATCTTCTATGATGTTTTCGGTGTTGGAGGTTTTACCGGTCTTATCCGAGGAAGGGTTCTCACCATTTTATTATGGTCCTTTTCTCATTTGCTTCTTATTGATATTTCTCTCAAGATTGTGTTAGCCCTTGTTGTTAGCTTTCCAACAAACTTGGTTTCGTTGAATTCGGAGCTCGTATGCGAAAGTTGTGGCTGTTTTGATATTGCCTGTTTTACACAGAGAGGTTGTACCGCCCCATGGAGAGGTTGTACCGCTTGACCGGTACAACCGGTGTTTGGAGCGGTTGCACTGCTCCAGAATTGGTCCGGAGGTTGTACCGGTCATGTACCGCTCTACCATCGGACTGGTCTTTGTTGTGGTGCGGTTGTTGGGCGGTTGTGGGCCGGTTGTACCGCTTATTTTCTGTTACCGGTTGTACCGGTGCTCATAGAGGTTGTACCGCTCCTATCTTATTCTGTACGTAACGGACAGATTCGTGGGGACCTATTTAAGGGGGTCTTCTTCCCCAATGATTCTCTAACTCTTGAGCTCATTTTTGCCCCCATTATTGACCTTCTTTGAGCTTGCTAACTCTCAATCCCTCCATGGATTCTTGCTAGTTTTTGAGGGAAAAGAGAGAGGAGTGTTCTTCCTCTCATTTTCCTCCCTAGCATTAGTTGCTCCGGTGGGATTTGAGAGAGAAGGACTTGGGCACTCCGTGTGCCCTTGCCATTGCATTTGGTGCATCGGTTTGAGTTCTCCACGGTGATACGTGGAAGTGAAGTTTGAGAAGCTTATTACTCTTGGGTGTTTGGGCACCCTAGAGCTTGTTCCTCTTGGGTGCCTTGGCGCCCTAGACGGTTGGTGTTGTTCGGAGCTCAATCATTGTGGTGTAAAGCTCCGGGCAAGCGTCGGGGTCTCCAATTAGGTTGTGGAGATCGCCCCGAGCAATTTGACAGGTACCGGTGACCGCCCCCAAGGGTTGCCAAAGTGTATGGGTTCGGTGACCGCCCCCAAGGGTTGCCATTTGTACGGGTTCGGTGACCGCCCTCAAGGGTCCCTTAGTGGAATCACGGCACCTTGCATTGTGCGAGGGCGTGAGGAGATTACGGTGGCCCTAGTGGCTTCTTGGGGAGCATTGTGCCTCCACACCGCTCCAAACGGAGATTAGCATCCGCAAGGGTGTGAACTTCGGGATACATCGTCGTCTCCGCATGCCTCGGTTATCTCTTACCCGAGCTCTTTACTTATGCACTTTACTTTGTGATAGCCATATTGTTTCTTGTCATATATCTTGCTATCACATAGTTGCTTATCTTGCTTAGCATAAGTTGTTGGTGCACATAGGTGAGCCTAGTTGTTTTAGGTTTTGTGCTTGACAAATTAACCGCTAGGTTTATTCCGCATTTGTTCTAGCCTAAATCGTAATTATTTTAAAACACCTATTCACCCCCCCTCTAGGTGACATCCACGATCTTTCACCACCTCATGGCCAATGATGTCAGCAACACCTAGTGCTTGAAGCTCCTTGGAAATATCTATGAGGCAATCGAATGTTTGCTGAACGTTTTCATTATCAAGCCTCTTGAAGCGGTTGAAGAGATTGCGAAGCACATCAAATCGAGAGTCACGTTGAGTGGAAACTTCCTCATTGACCTTGGAGAGCCTATCCCAGATCAGCTCCAGTGCACTCACTCGGCCATACTGCCCTTTGTTGAGATGTCCACATATGATGTTCTTCGCTTGAGAGTCGAGTTGCTTGAATCTCTTGACATCAGTAGTATTGATGCTCAGGGTAACAGTGGGGACGCCATTCTCAACGACGAACAAGAGGTCATTGTCAATTGCCTCAAGCTGCATGCACATCTTATTCTTCTAGTAAGGATAGTATGTGCCATCGAATATGGGGCACACAGCAGAAACCTTGATGATACCTGCGGTCGACATAACTAAAACTCCAGGTGGTTAAACCAAAATCACACAGAACAAGGGAGTACCTTGCTCTGATACCAATTGAAAGCGCAGGTTTACTCCTAGAGTGGGGGTGAATGGGAGATTCTTTGAAACTCGTCAAACTCTGAAGAATTCGACGAAGATCAGAGTGAAGAAATAAAAAGACAAGGGAAACTAAGTCATCACAAAATCAGAGTACATGCAATCAGGATATGTAAGAGTGAAGAACATGCAATCATACATTCATACACACATGAAGAATATGAACTGGGGAAATGAAAGATAGCGTGATGAAATTATTTAGTTCAAATTCGTCAGAGCATAGTTCACAAATTCTTCAGCAGCGGAATAAAGTAAGAGAGGGTTGAGGAATTTGAAACCAGGTTGACTCGATGAATACAATGGAATTTGGTAGACCATATCTAGTTGTTGTGTCAACTGTATGTCTAGTTGAGGCGGCTGAGTCGCAACTCAGAGGACACACGGTCCTCACTGTATTCCTCTTGAGCTAAGGTCACTTAGTCCTTGCCCAATCACTCATGGTAAGTCTTCAAGGTAGACTTCCAAAACCTTCACAGACTTGTTCACCAGCACACCACAATGACTCTTGGTGTACTCATAACTCGACACCTAACCGTATGGAAGAATGACAGTCTTCAAAGGTAATAGGCATCGGATCACACAAATCATCTCTTTAGTGATGCTCAATCACTTTGGCTCTGGGTTTTTCCTCACTTAGGATTCTCTCAAAATTGTCGGAGGATGGGTTGCTCTCTTATGACAAGTGTCAAGTTCTCTCAGAGCAGCCAATCAACAAGTGGTTGTGGGGGGGCTATTTATAGCCAAGGCAACCCGACATGGAATGTCATAAATACCCTTCTCTAATTCGACCGTTGTCAAGATAAGGATCCACTCAACAGCTCGCACGCGATGCAGCAACGGTCGGAATTTGAACTCTCAAATTCGTCGGGGCACTCAATTTCCTCACTTTTAGGCAGAATGCACTGGCAAACTCCTAACTCCTCAGCGTCACCAAATTTGTCAGCGACCAGATGAACCTCGTCACTGTCGCTAGCAATTGCGTCAGCTGTACTGGAGATTTCCAAAGGCTTCACTCGAAGCGACTTTTATGTATAGGTTTGAGCATCACTTTGGAAATGTGAAATATGATTCACCTTTAATAGTATGATTTTTCTTAGGACTCAAATAAGAAGAAAAGAAACTATGAAAACAAAGTCTTCACTTCAATTTCTTCAAAGGTCGTACCAATTTCATCACCAAATTCTTCACTTGAAGAAATACATTTTTAGGGGTCATCTTCCATGTGTTTAACCAAATCTTCTAGGACTCTGTTTCCTGTGTATACTCACAAACTCATTAGTTCCTCAGCCTATTTGTCGTCAATACTCCAAAACCACTAAGGGGGCACTTGATGTACTTACAATCCCCCACATGATGTCCTCCATAGGCTTCGGAGTGACATTTCCATAGGATTTATTCCTGTTCATGCTCAGGTATACAACGTGTAATAATACCATACTCCTTATTTATAAAGATGTGGGTCATCCCAAAAGTAATGTCTTAAATTAAAGAAGATTTTTTTCTTCTGTTGGTATGTGAAACTAGGTGGTATGAATTTAGCAACAATATAATTAGCATAGTCTGCATACCAAGGAGTATTACGAGAAGTATTTATGACAGCTAGTTGTTCATCTCGGAAGCTATCATCAATAGGTAGTGGGTCATCAAGAATATTTTCTAACCTAGACAAGTTATCAACTACGGGATTCTCGGCTCCCTCACATCCACATGTGATGTAGATCGAAATGAGCATCTACTCATAGAACCTCTCAAGATGCCACTGTTGGAAACATAGTAGATAAGAAAAAAAATCACCCTACGATCACACAGGAACACTATGAAGATGTGATAAATGGCTTGGATCATATTGTTACTGACTCCGAGTTGCAGCGAAAGAATACGAGTCGGTGTGGATCATACTTGAAGTCCCTTGAACCATAGATGAACGATCCCGCGAACTGCCCATGAACGTTCCCTCAAACAGAAGATCGAAGCACGACCTCTCTATGAGTTGCAAGCATACGGTCTTCACGATCTGGCAACGCTTTGCCATATAGAACTAATCGTCACCAGAGAATTAGAGGGAGGATATTAGAACCACACCGGGCTTCTAATTATGAGGATTAGAGGATATGGGTCTAGCTCTAATTAGATCAACTAGAACTAGAGAACTAGAGGAGGCTCCAAAACTTGTGAGTAGAAAAAGTGCAAAAACCTATATATAGGTTAGAGGAGGAGGGGTGCCACAAGGGGAGGGAAAGTCCCCCCTTGGCCTGACAAGAGGAGGGGGACTCCCCCTCCAATTCGGCCCCCATCTCCCCTTTCCACGAGAAGGGGGCGCCACCACTATTGGGCCCTTGTGGCCCAATTCTCCTCCACCTCTTGGCCTTTTAAGGCCTGTTGATATTAAATTAAATATAAAAACCTTCTAACTATTATTAGAGCCTTTATTATTAATTTAGCATCTCCGAAAACATTTTCACCTATATATTATTTATCGGTAACACCCTTGCCCGATAAACTCTGAAACCCTTCCGGTGACCCCGAAACGCTTCCAGTTCCTCTTGAAAACTATTTTGAATATTAATGAAATAATTTCATAAATATATTATCGTTACTCCCGTCGTACTAACACTCAACATATCATGATTACCTTAAGCTTGTGACCCTGTAGGTTCGGTAAAAATAAACATGAACAAAAACCCCTTTGTTGAATGACCGATAGCGGAACCATGGACGTCCATATCAATCCCTATGAGTACATGAATGGCATTCGGGTGAACCTTTGGTAATCATGTGCTATTCCCTTTGTTTCACGATACTTTACAAAACCCGAGGTGAGACATATCGGTATCCTCTTGAGTCATACACATGCTCAATCTATGGGTCTCCTCATTATCGCTTTTGTTCTTATTTCTCGTTGACATGTTCCGGCATCCCCGTGGAATAGTCACTTGTGTCTCGCCAAATGATGATGGATGCCATCACATCGAGAGGGCCCTAAAAATATCTCTCCATCATCGGAGAAGCAAATTCCACTCTTGAGCTATCTAGTCCCTTGTCATACTGTAATGCCCCGAGACCGTTGCGCCAGGTGTCTTCCAGTTATTCGTTGTTGTTTCCTTGTCATTTGTTTGCATGTCATGCATTTCATATCATGTCATCATGTGCATCGCATTTGCATACGTGTTCGTCTCATGCATCCGAGCATTTTCCCCGTTGTCCGTTTCTCGATCCGACACTCCTATGTCCTCCGGCGCCCGCTTTTGCCTCTTTTCGTGTGCGGGTGTCAAACTTTTTCGGATTCGACCGAGATTTTCCAAGCGGCCTTGGTACACCACCGGTAGACCGCCTGTCAAGTTTCGTGCCATTTGGAGTTCGTTTGATACTCCAACGGTTAACCGGGGAACCGTAAATGCCTCGTGTGTGTTGCAGCCCAACACCCCTCCAAAGTGGCCCAATGACCCATCCAAACCCCCTCCATCCTCTCGGTCGTTCGATCACGACCGCATGGCCGAAAACCGCACCTCATTTGGACTCTCCTAGCTCCCTCTAGCTATATAAGCCCCCACCTCCGAATTTCGCGGATGAACCCTAGATCTTCCTCCTCTGCGCGCCGGACGAGTCCTTCCCTCGCCGGACATGTCCGCCTCCACCTCCGCAGCCAACCACGGCATGCCACGCCATCAACCCCGCCGCCTGTCAACGCCCACCACCGCGCAGGCCCGCCATGCCCAGATCCGGCCCGCGCCGGGCCGAACCGGGCCCGACGGAGCCCCGCGTCACCGCCGCCTGGTCTGTAACGCCCTCGATGCGGCTATATCTCCCACATGTCGAAGCACGACTTAGAGGCATAACCGCATTGAAAGCAATGTCGCAAGTGAGGAAATCTTCACACAACCCATGTAATACATAAGGGACAGAGATACATAGTTGGCTTACAATCGCCACTTCACACAATTACATGAATAAAGCATTACAACATCCAAGTACAATCAGGGCCCAACTATGGAGCCAAAATAAAAGAAAAACCCCAAATGCGAAAAGGTCCCCGATCGAACCCAACTGGGCTCCACTACTGATCAACTAGAAAACGGGATAACACAAAGGACAAGATCTTCATCGAGCTCCTCCTGAGCTTGGTTGCATCATCAGCACGGTTCAACGGCACCTGCAAGCTGGTTTTGGAAGTATCTGTGAGCCACAGGGACTCAGCAATCTCACACCCTCGCGATCAAGACTATTTAAGCTTATGGGTAAGGTAAAAGTATGAGGTGGAGCTGCAGCAAGCGACTAGCATATATGGTGGCTAACATACGCAATTAAGAACGAGAAGAGAAGGCAAAGCGCGGTCGTGAAAGTATGATCAAGAAGTGATCCTAAAACAACCTACGTCAAGCATAACTCCAACAACCGTGTTCACTTCCCGGACTCCGCCGGAAAGAGACCATCACGGTTACACACACTGTTGATTCATTTTAATTAAGTTAAGGTTCAGGTTATCTACAACCGGACATTAACAAATTCCCATCTGCCCATAATCGCGGGCACGGCTTTCTAAAGTTCAAATCCCTGCAGGGGTGTCCCAACTTAGCCCATGACAAGCTCTCACGGTCAACAAAGGAATAGACCTCCTCCCGAGACATTCTGATCAGACTCGGTATCCCGGTTCTACAAGACATCCTCGACAATGGTAAAACAAGTCCAGCAAAGCCGCCCGATGCGCCGACATCCTGATGGGAGCTGCACATATCTCGTTCTCAGGGCAACACCGGATAGGTCAAGCTACGAGTAAAACCAGCCCTCAAGTTTCCCCGAGGTGGCCCCGCAGGCTGCCCATTTCGGACCAACACTTAGACAAGCACTGGCCCGGGGGGGTTAAAATAAGATGACCCTCAGGATGCGCGACTCCCAAGGGAAAAGTCTAGGTGGCGAATGGTAAAACCAAGGTTGGGCCTTGCTGGAGGAGTTTTATTCAAAGCGAACTGTCAAGGGGTTCCCATTATAACCCAACCGCGTGAGGAACGCAAAATCTGGGAACATAACACCGATATGGCGGAAACTAGGGCGGCAAGAGTGGAACAAAACACCAGGCATAAGGCCGAGCCTTCCACCCTTTACCAAGTATATAGATGCATTAATATAACATGGCAATATAATGATATCCCGACAAGTAAATAATGTTCCAACAAGGAACAGTCTCCAAACTTCACCTGCAACTAGCAACGCTATAAGAGGGGCTGAGCAAAGCGGTAACATAGCCAATCAACGGTTTGCTAGCACATGGTGGGTTAGAGGTTTGACATGGCAATTTGGGAGGCTTGCAAGCAAGTGGTAGGCATCGTATCATAGGCATAGCAAAAGAGAGAGCAACTAGCAAGCAAAGATAGAAGTGATTTCGAAGGTCTGGTCATCTTGCCTAAGATCCCGCAAGGAAGAAGAACGAGTCCATGAAGACAAACGGACGCAGTCGAACGAATCCTCACAACACGACGTTACCGGAAACAACCTGAAGAAGCAACACCAGAAAGAAGCAAACAACATAGTAAACAACCATCACATAAGCATGGCATGATGCACAAACAAGTATGATGCATGTCCGGTTTAATGAAGCATGGCATGGCAAAATGCACAAACAATCCTACAAATTAAGTGGAGCTCAATATGCAACGGGATGCATATTGATGGAACACCACAACAAGTTATTTAGTTCGATCTCGTTTAAGTACCTAACAAAATTAAATGTTGATTAACATGGCAAGAGGTGAAACATAAAGGAATTATCTATCTAAACAATTTTAAATAGGGCCGGATATAACAAACAACAAATCCGGTAAATCCCCATATGCATTAGTAAATTAATGCAAACAACAATTTAAACATTCTTGAAGTTGTTATCATGATGCAGATGACATGAACAAGTTTATGCAATTTTTTATTAAAGGTTGACAAGAGCATTATGAAGCATTTTCACCGTAGTAGAAAGAAAGGGGTGCCACGGCGACGATAACGAAACGGTGCCACTGCAACATTCCGGTTCCGACAACTCATTGAGAACGTCGGTGCAAAAGAAAGTGTGGCGGGAGCATGCAAAAGATGGTGGGGTGATCCCGGTTACCAGGTGTCCCACGAGACGACGGTATGGCAATGGGTAGCATGCAAGAAACACGTCGGACACGGTGCAAACGCGAGCATTTCATACAACACGCAACATTCGTTCACGGGCGTCGTCTCGGGGTTATACCTTTGAAGCGTGCATTGTCGGAACGGACCAAGTTCGATGCGGTGTAGGGGAAGTAGACGTTCTCGGGACGTTCGTAGTGGAAGTAGGGGTACATGGAAACGGTAGAGGTACACGTTTTTCTGTAGATGTTCGGGTCATCGTGGAGGTACTTGGGGTCTTTGGACTTGTCGGTCTCGTCCTTTTGACGGTAGTCGAACTTGAAGTTTTAGGTTCATAGGACTTCGGCGACGGTAGTTGTTCACTGCGCTTGTGACCCGCTGTTCTACGGCAACGATGGTCGTACACATCTGTAGATGTTCGAGATCGTCACCGTTCGTAGTCAAAGTAGTTGAACTTGACGGTCGTCGACGTCATGGTACTTGGCGAATCCGCATGGTCGTACACGTTCCAACATCAAACTTGGAGGGGCTCCGACGGCGTTGTACTTGGCGAATCCTTGACGGTCCTGGCGGTCTCCGGTGAAGGTGTTGCGTTCGTTTGACAGAGTGAAAACAGCGACATCAATAGGCATGGGGCTCGTCTGGTTCCCGGCCAGATCTGGGCCGATGGAACTCCATGGGGCGGCAGCAAGGAAGAGCTAGGCGTTGGGGAGGTTCCGTAGCGACGGCAGCGGCCTCCCAAGGGGCGGCGACGTCCATGGCCTCTGATGCATGCGGTTCAGTCGCCGGCGGCGAGGTCGCTGGGGCGGCAGGGTTGTGAGGAGGCGAAACAGAGGACGTGGAGGCCAGAGGTGGTCCTCGTCGATGATGGAGGGACGCAGGCGTGAGCGGGAGGTTGGGCGTGCGGCGCATGGTGGTGGAGCACTCCGGCGAGAATGATGCAGGGGAGGCCCAGCAGGCTGTGGTGCCCGGCGTCCCCGGCGACGCAGCAGGGCGGCGAGCTCGGCCCTCGCGTCCATTGAGGCAAGGAAGGAAGGCCATGGCAGGAGGCACGGCGCGGGGTAGAGCAGAGGGAGGCGACGGTAGTGGGCTGCTGCGATCGAGAAGAGAGATCGAGGGAAAGATGGGATCGGCCAGAGGAGAGTCGAAGGGAGGATGAGGATGGGATCGGGGCTACTCGACCCTGTGTGGCGGCGCGAGGGAACGAGGGAAGGGAGAGGGATCGAACGAGATGTAGCCTCGCTCGGGCCTAGGGTTAGGTTAAGTGGAGCGGCTGGGCCTTAGAGGCCGACCCAGAAGAGAGGGGGTGGTGAGAGGCCTGGTAGCTCAGCTTGTGGGAGAGGATGGCCTAGGTGGGCCGGTTTGGAGGGAGGCCCAAGTGGGCTGCGGCTGGCCTAAAGTTACAGCTATCTTTTCTCTAATTTTCTACAAGGAGAAAATAAAGAGAAAAGCACAGGGGAAAATGAGAGGTGTATGAGAAATATAAAAATATCCTCATGACCATGAATTCATGCCCTATTTAACAAAATTGGTTTGGAGATTTTTAAAGGAAGTAAAAATAATTCAAGTTTGAATTAAATTCAAACTTGAACCATTTTAACCCTAACCAAAACAATTTCAAACGAGATGAAATTTGACAGAGAGGTTGAAGGCATGGTCGAGAATTTATAGGAAAATAATGAACATTAATTGAGAAGGGGAAAGTGGCACTTGCGGAAGAAAGAACTAGAAGGAAAGGAGAAGGAGATGATGCATGGGACAAAGGCATGGGAATTATTTTGCAAGTGTGTTGAGGTGAATTCCAAAATAAAGGAATATTTAATATAGCTCCCTAAAATATTTGGAGGATATGTTATATAGAGAAATCACCACGTGAATTCCCTCGGTTTAAATGGATCAAAGATCCATGCCATTTATTTAGTTGAGTTAAAAAAAGAAATGACATGATGCAATGCACATGATGCAAAGATGAAATGCAACGGACCAAACAAAACACCAACAAAACTCTGAACCCAAGGAAGGTATCTGAAGTTCCGGTCTTGGGGCGTCACACGGTCGCTGCTCCGCGCCGCCATCTCCGCCGCCGTGTTGGCTCCGCTCGCCGCCTCCCGCGCCCTGCCGGCGCCCCGCCATCGACGAGCTCCACGCCGCCGCGCGTTCGCCGCCCCGCCGTACCGCGCCCGATCCCGCTCCTCCTCGTCGTCCTCGTCGCCAGGAGATCTCCGGCGAGTCCCTCCTCCGTCGCCGGCCTTCTCCTTCCTCCTCTCCGGTGTCTGCAGCATCTCCGTCGAGAGAATCCCGGTGAACCTCGATATCCGTGCGAACCCTAGATCTGTTTTCGGAGGATGAGATTCCACCAAGTCTTTTCCCCTCATATTTTTATGCATCCTTCATCATGCCATAACTCCGCATCCCTAGCTCCGTTTTGGGCGTGCCATATATCAAAATGTTCATCAGGATGTCCTCTTCTTTTTGTTCCATTGCACCATGCTTGTTTGAGTCCATATTGATGCCCTAATGACTGTTGCAAGAGTGCTATAAAATGTTAGTTCCTGTTTCTTAACAGATCTTAAGCATTTGTCATTTTTGCCATGATTATTGTGTGCTGCATATGAGCATGAGCTCTACATGTGTTTTGGGCTATGCCATGCCATCTTTACAGGGATGTATGCCATGTATTTTTTTGATCAATGTGGTAACTAGCACAAGCATGCAAAGTAGCTCTCGTGATATTGCTGATTTCAGAGACTTAGAATTTCACTAAGTCTTTGCTCTGCTGTTATTTTTATGCCATGTATTCATGTTGCTACAGAGAGATCCATGCTTCTTTTGAGTATGTTCAGTAATGATGATTTGAGCATATGGTTGTGCTCTATGCATCCACGTCCCTGTTTGAATTTATGGAGTACCCTAGCATGACTCAATCTTGCTCTACTTTTGCTATAAAAAGTTCCTAGCAGATTGGTTACGTGTTAATTAATTTTGCCAGGTTTTTGTAGTTGATCCATGCATGCTATGAGATTGTTCTTTCCATGTTTAGCTTCTTGATCATGCCTTCTTGCTGTTAGTATGCTTAGTTTGTCATGAAATGCCTTGTGTTGAGTGCATCGAGCTCGCAAACATGCCTACGTAACTCTGTTTTTGCCATGTCCAGTTTTCTGCTAAGTCTGAATCTGTTAACGAAACTTGCTATGTTTACATGGGTGCCATCATATCTTCTGATCCTTTTTGGCTTATGGTCAGTAAGGGACTTTTGTTATATGCTTTGAGTAGATTCATGCCATGCCTTTGTTTTCTATGTTATGATCCTGTAGAATGTTGTTATCTTGCTCTAAACATTGCCTCCTGATGTTAATTCCTGACATGTTGTTATTTTCACTAAGTCTTTGATGTTGTTATCTTTTGCACTTTTGCCATGCTTGTTTGAACCTGCTCTTGTGTGATTTAGCCATAGCTCAGTGTCCATCTTTTGTCAAGCATCTTGAGTAGATCACTGCCATGTGTTTTGTTGCTATGTTAGAGTGCAGTAGTTTAGTTTCTTGTTGCATTCTAGATGGCATCATGCTGTTAATCGCAGATTGTGCCATTCTTGTTTTGCTTGCCATTTGTAAACCGTGCATCCGATTCCGGTGATCTTTATATCGATTCCGACCGAAATCAACTCATCTTTTCAGCGGCACTCTTGGTTTGCCAAGTTGAGGCCTGGTTTAATCTCTTCCTTCCGGAGCATGCATATGCATTGCATATCACATCCCGCATATCATGCCATGTTTTGCATCATGTTGCTTGCGCATTGCACCGTGGTTGATTGTTGTTTCCTTTGCTTGTGTTCTTGCCTTGGGTAGAGCCGGGAGACGAGTTCGTGATCGAGGAACCCGTTGAGTACGCTTACGAGGATCAAGCTTACGTCAACTTGGAGAACTTTGCAGGCAAGATAACCATACCCTCGAAATCACTTCTATCTTTGCTTGCTAGTTGCTCGCTCTATTGCTATGCCGCGATACCTACCACTTGCTATATCATGCCTCCCATATTGCCATGTCAAACCTCTAACCCACCTTGTCCTAGCAAACCGTTGTTTTGGCTATGTTACCGCTTTGCTCAGCCCCTCTTATAGCGTTGTTAGTTGCAGGTGAAGATGGAGTTTGTTCCTTGTTGGAACATGATTATTGTTGGGATATCACAATATCTCTTATTTAATTAACGCACCTATATACTTGGTAAAGGGTGGAAGGCTCGGCCTTATGCCTGGTGTTTTGTTCCACTCTTGCCGCCCTAGTTTCCGTCATACCGGTGTTATGTTCCTTGATTTTGCGTTCCTTACGCGGTTGGGTTATAATGGGAACCCCTTGACAGTTCGCCTTGAATAAAACTCCTCCAGCAAGGCCCAACCTTGGTTTTACATTTGCACTAACAACCTATCACCTTCCCTTGGGTTCTGCAGACTCAAGGGTCATCTTTATTTTAACCCCCCCGGGCCAGTGCTTCTTTAAGTGTTGGTCTGACCTGAGCGATGTCCGGCGCCCCCTGGGCAACCAGGGTCTATGACAACCCGACGTCTTGCTCATCCGGTGTGCCCTGAGAACGAGATATGTGCAGCTCCTATCGGGATTTGTCGGCACATTCGGGCGGCTTTGCTGGTCTTGTTTTACCATTGTCGAAATGTCTTGTAACCGGGATTCCGAGTCTGATCGGGTCTTCCTAGGAGAAGGAATATCCTTCGTTGACCGTGAGAGCTTGTGATGGGCTAAGTTGGGACACCCCTGCAGGGTTTTGAACTTTCGAAAGCCGTGCCCGCGGTTATGGGCAGATGGGAATTTTTTAATGTCCGGTTGTAGAGAACTTGACACTTAACTTAATTAAAATGAATCAACCGCATGTGTAGCCGTGATGGTCTCTTCTCGGCGGAGTCCGGGAAGTGAACACGGCTTTGGAGTTATGTTTGAACGTAAGTAGTTTCAGGATCACTTCTTGATCACTTCTAGTTCACGACCGTTGCATTGCTTCTCTTCTCGCTCTCATTTGCATAAGTTAGCCACATATATGCTAGTGCTTGCTGCAGCTCCACCTCACTACCCTTTCCTACCCCATAAGCTTAAATAGTCTTGATCGCGAGGGTGTGAGATTGCTGAGTCCCCGTGACTCACAGATACTTCCAAAACAGTTGCAGGTGCCGACGATGCCCGTGCAGATGACGCCGCTGAGTTCAAGTGGGAGCTCGATGAAGATCGTGTTCGTAGTCTTGTTTCGTTTCTAGTTGATCAGTAGTGGGCCCAGTCGGGGCGATCGGGGATCTATGCATTAGGGATGATCTTTCTTTATTTGGTTCCGTAGTCGGACCTTGATTGTATTCTGGATGATGTAATGCTATATTCATGTATTGTGTGAAGTGGCGATTGTAAGCCAACTCTTTATCCCTTTATTATTCAGTACATGGGATGTGTAAAGATTATCCCTCTTGCGGCATGCCTACTATGCGGTTATGCCTCTAAGTCGTGCTCCGACACGTGGGAGATATAGCCGCATCGTGGGTGTTACACATACTTTCCGGTGAATCTGTAAGTTGACGTTACGATCAATGTGTTACAAATGACGTTTGACTAACCCCATGGTCCATCGTACGATAAAAAGTGACTATGATACTCTCAGGTCTAAGAAACTAAATCACATGGTAACACTCTGTGTTATAACAATTGATTTCACACGATATTATCTCAAATATAACAAACAAGTTTGGGTGGATTCAATATGATCATTCTTCTAACGTCATACTCTCAATGTTGTTTTAGGACTATCGTTACACTTAAAGATATCCTAAGATCGAGAAAACATGACCACCAATAGCATTTGAGCTAGTTTTAGAGCCGAGACTAGAAATCTTATTATATCATTTATCATTCCACATGTGCATATGACTATATGAGTTTTTCATTGAATCACACATTCCAGGATCATATCAGTTATAGCATGTAATATAAATTCTTAATTATGAACATGAAAAATAAAATAATACAATATTATTGCCTCTAGGGCCTATTTCCAACAATATCGGGGTCATATTAAGAAGCCCACTATCATTCTTGAAGCAGTTGCATCACATGATATTTGGATTTGACACACTTTCTTTGGCATGCCCGGGTCTGACTGAAGGAAAAACTCCTCCTTGTCACTAACTGTCAATGGGCATGAGTACAACATGAGCAACTATATGGTTGACGGTATTTATCCTCCGTGGGCTACCTTTATGAACCACCATCTTTAACCCAGTTGGCTAGAAAAAGTCTCACTTTGCCCAAAGACAAGAAGCAGCTAGAAAGGATGTTGAGAGTGCTTTTGTAGTTTCGGAGGCACGTTTTGCAATTGTTCGTGGACATGCTAAACAATATGATCCAAAGATCGTGTGGGAGGTGATGGTGTGTTGTGTGATCATGCACAACATGATCATGGAGGATGAGGGTGAGGATGCCGCCGCAGATCTCGGATTTGAGAACATGAGTAATCCCATCGAACTTCATAACCAAAATCCAGCCATATTTGAAGAGTTTGTTCAAATGCATCAATAAATTCAACATCGAGCAACTCACGAGCAATTGAAAAAATATCTGATTGAGCATCTGTGGGTGACGGTTAAAGGGGACATCAATGTTGGAGTGTAATATTTGAACTTATTTAAATTAGAACTACTGCTAAATTTGAACATTTAAAATATTCTAGACTATATATGCGGCTATTTGAGCGTGCAAACGTTAAAAAAATTAGGGCCAAATGTATGCAGACAATGTTGGATGGTCAGCTCCTTTATTAGTATCCGCGATCTGGTCCCTTATCCGCGGACGTTTGCCGGAGCCAATTTGCGGGTCAGCATTGCATTGGAGATGCCCTAACTTTTTTTGAGAGAGAAAAGGCAACTCTAACTTTTTTCTCTTAGGCATGTTTCCCCGTAGGCCTGTTTGGCCCTTGTGCATAGTGCAGCCCAATTTCCACAGCTGAACCTGATACCCTCCCCATGCTTGAAAACTCCAAGCCGCCGGCGCCGGCCGCCTCTCTGGTCCCTCCTAGACACCTCCGTCCCGTCGTCCCAACCCCGCCTCTCACCAAGCCATTCCTCCTTGATGTCCTCGTCTCAATCTCTCATCCTCCTCCTGACCTCCCCTCTCCCCCCGCCTCCTCGTGTCGTCGCCGCCATCCCACCATCCTCGCGCCCCACCACCGCTAGCCGCTTCCGCCACCTCCCGCGCCTCACCGCCAATCTCTGCCTTCCGCCATCCGCGACCTCCGCTTCCGGCGGATTCGGAGATGGCAATTTCCCCGGTGGGGATGGGGGTGGCGGAGGAGGAGGGGGTTGGTGGCAAGGCGGGAGAGGAGACCCTCCCGACAAGCCGGGAGACGGGTGGCGACGGTGGCTTCAGTCCCTCCACCCCGAGCTCTTCCTCCTGTTCTTGCTCCTCCAGTCGGACGCCTTCGCTTCCATCCCATCCGCCCTCGCCGATGCCCTAGGAGCAACCGGCGGCGACGGCGGTAGCGTTTGGGAGATGAGGGGCAGTGCGCGTACGCTGCTCGTGCCCAACCCGAACGGAACCTCATACCTCGTTGCGGGAGACGATAAGCGGAAGCAAGAAGAGGGGATGGAAAAGACGGGGGCTGGCCCTGCTAATTTGGCCGCACTGCGGAGGCAACTCGAACGGTCATGGCGGCGGTGCACTGATGTTGCTCTTCAGTTGCTGCTGCCTGATGGATACCCGCACAGCGTGAGCAGCGACTATCTGCACTACTCGCTGTGGCGGGGCGTGCAAGGTGTTGCTAGCCAGATCAGCGGCGTGCTCTCTACGCAGGTATCGTTTGTAAACGCGTGTGTTAATTATGTATGTGCAATTCTCAGTCCGCCAGGTAAAATTTAGCATTTCTATCGGGTGAACTGTACTCCGCAGGCGTTGCTGTACGCAGTTGGTTTGGGTAAAGGAGCGATCCCGACGGCCGCCGCAGTGAATTGGGTGCTGAAAGATGGGCTTGGTTACTTGAGCAAGATACTCTTGTCGAAATTTGGGCGACATTTTGATGTGAACCCGAAGGGATGGCGGCTGTTTGCAGATCTTCTGGAGAACACAGCTTATGGGCTGGAGATTTTGACTCCGGTATTTCCTCACCTGTTTGTTCCCATTGGTGCAGCCGCTGGAGCTGGCCGATCGGCAGCTGCTCTAATACAGGTCAGGACTCAGGACTGTTACTTCTGGTATGGGTTATCAGATTATCAGAGTTACAATGTTCCTAACCTGTGCATTGCACTAGGTAAACCATCACCCTATTTTCTCCATCCAATTCAACCTGGATCCGTGAACACAACTGCTTATAAAAGTGGTGACTGAATAAATTTTACAGTCTAGAACATGCTATTAACTTTTATCACAAACTAAGACTACGCAACTATTCTCTCTAGATCCAGTATGCACATGTAAATAAACAACTGATTTCACATGCTTTGAACAAGCATTCCCTCTGGCAACTTATACATTATATTTCATATTTCCCATACTACATGAACAGTCTAATTTTTACAACAGTATGCGGATCAATCTAGCCTTCTGCTATACTGAAATGCGATATTCACATTTAAAAAAAAGTAATATTCCCTCTATTCGTGATTTGCATTCGGACCAGGACACATGTAGAAGAGACTGCATTATCCCTGTTCATTAGCGCACTTGTTACTCTTGAATGGTGTGTGTTGCTCTACCTCCCAGAGTCATAAGTGGCACTGGAGGTAGTCAAAGGACGTGGTATAGAAAATAAGCATACCAAGCATTACATAATATTACTACTACTGTTCCTATTCATATGTCTCAAACTTGGCATCCTGAACAAGTTACTTCCGTTTATAATAGTGCTGAATTGCATATCAAATTATATGATTGGAGTATTTACTAGCCATTTATCTGTGTGGTCAAATTAAGTGAAGCAAATAATTATTGTGCAGTGTTATATACTACTCCCTCCGTCCCATAATATAAGATGTTTTTTCAAGCTAAAGTTAGCTTGCAAAAACGTCTTATATTATGGAATGGAGTAGTATATAACATACTATGTGTTATTTCCTAATAAGCCGATGTTATTAATTTAGTTCTAGAAACCCTCTTTTGATAAACAGCTTCTACCATTTTTGTGTGTAGGCTGCCACAAGAAGTTGTTTCTTTGCTGGCTTTGCTGTCCAGAGAAACTTTGCTGAGGTGAAGTCCATATCTTTTTTTTTTCTGAACAATTTTCACCGAACACTTGTTTTGACTTGTCTATGTAAATGTTTCTTTTAATGTACCAGTCCTCAGACCATTAGATTATCGTATGTAAGCTGATGCCTCACAGTGCCATAGCAATTGGCCCGCAAAAGAGTTACATAGCACAGGATGCCTGTTATCTCTTGGTTCATTTCACATTTGATATATTTTGTTGCTTAGAAAAGCATCTTTTAGGATTTGAGTTAGGTTCAGGATCTCATCTCAACTTGGTTTCTTACTTTGTCCATATTGGATTGTGAGACAAAGAGTTTGAATCATACGGGATAAGTGAAGCCATGCCTAGGGAAACCTACGCACTTTAACTTATGAAATGAAAATATAATCAGTTTTCTCTCCCCAGAAGTCTTCTCCTTCATCTATAGCCTATTTCCCTAAATCTAGTATCTCAAACTCCTTTAAAGGGTGCAAGCACTGATATATGTTACTTAGCATTTACTAATTACTGTCTCAACTAACACTCATGATGATACCTATCTAATTGTTCACTTTGTGCATGTGATGTTATAGAATATGATGCTATTCCAAATCCTATAAGCAATATGTATCTGAACCTATCTCAGATCTAGCTTACCATTTTATTTTTTTGTCTGAGAGAGAGAGGGAGGGAGGGAGGGAGTCAAGAGGGGTGATAAATATCAATCATTCCATCTTGTCACACGCTAAGCTGCATTCTCTGCTTCCCGCTCCTTCAGTCAAGTAATCTGCAATCTGTTGCCCTGAGCTCACATACTCTATGCTGATAATCCCAGCATCCAGTTTTTCCTTGATGAAGAATCTGTCAATTTCTGCATGTTTGGTTCTATCATGTTGAACTGGGTTGTTTGCATGTTAATTGCCGACTTCTTGTCGCACCATACATTCATACAATTGGTCCTCAAAATCTTTAGCTCTTCAAATAGATTCCTTATCCATAACAAGGCATGGCTCTGTATTCAGCCTCTGTAGTTGATTTGGAGATAATTAGTTGTTTCTTGCTCCTCCAAGATGCTAGATTTCCTCCCACAAAAACACAATGGCTTGAAGTTGATCTCTTGCCATCCAGGCAGCTAGCCCAATCAGCATCACAATAACCATCCACGACAAGGTGTCCATGACTCTTGTATATCAGTCCTTTCCTACGAGAACCCTTCAAGTATCTCAAGATTCTATGTACTGCCTCAAGATGTTCACTTCTACGCTCATGCATATATCTACTTACAACACTTATTGCCAATGCAATGTCTGGTTGTGTATGACACAAGTACAACAATCTTCCCACCAATCGTTGATATTTTTCTTTATCCAGCAGATCACCTGATTGGGCAGTCACGTTATGGTTTTGATTAATTGGGGTTGACGCAGCTCGACAACCCAACATGCCAACATCACAGAGGAGTTCTAGGGTATACTTTCTTTGAGAAAGAGCTATTCCTTTTCCAGACCTGGACACTTCTATACCAAGGAAGTACTTGAGCCGACCATCTTTAACTTCCTTGCTCAGACACCCCTTTAACCTTGCTATCTCTACGTAATCATCACTGGTGATAATGATATCATCAACATAAACTGTAAGGATGGTTATTTTCCCTTTAGAGTGTCTATAAAACAGTGTATGGTCACCATTGCACTGCCCATACTATCACACACCGCCCGTCTAAACTTGTCAAACCAAGCTCTTGGAGGCTGCTTCAGTCCATAAAGGGCTTTCTTCGGCCTGCATACCTTGCCAACAGTCTCAGAAGTCGAGAACCTAGGTGGAATCTCCATGTAAGAACGCATTATTCACATCAAGTTTGTGTAAAGGTCACCAGAAATTTGCTGCACAAGAGATCAGAACCCCCACAATGTTCATCTTTGCTACTGGAGCGGTCTCATCGTAGTCAATGCCGTATGCCTGCCTGTACCCCCTCGCCACAAGCCTTGCTTTGTACCTTTCAACCTTTCCTTTTGCATTCCGCTTCACAGTGTATACCCACTTGCAGCTGACTGCCTTCTTTCCTGTTGGAAGGGGTGTTAGTACCCATGTCTTGTTCTTACACACAGCCTCCAGCTCTTCCATCATGGCCACCCCTGACTTTGAGTCCTCCTTTACTTTCTTCCAGTCGGTCGGAATTGACACAGTTTGGAAAGAAGCAACAAATGCCTTGTGGGCTGGAGATAATGCTTCATAGGAAACATAATTTCCAATATCATTGTCATCGAACCCATACCGTTTCTATGGTATCCTTGCTGTTGCTCGAGTAGTTCTCCTCAAAGCAATTTTCCCTTTAGTTGACTTTTCAGCCTGATCTCCGTCAGAGGAACATCAGTACTACCCTGTTGTTCCGTTAGTGGCTGATCTAGTTGCTCCCCTTGATGTGCAACACCATCACCTCGCTTCCGTGAATACACCTTTAGCTGCTCCTGTTGCTTTGGTGTCCACCTTGGCACACTACCAATCTGAGCTGGTGCACGCTTTCGTGAATACACCTTTAGCTGTTCCTCTTGCTTCACTGTCCACCTTGGCACACTACCATTCTTGCCGTTGTGCCAACCTGCACATCGCCGATGGAAGTCGATGCTTGTATCGCAGGAGCCACATGAGTTACTAAAGGTGACTGTTGCAACTGCATCTGTGTTCTACACTCCTCTTGACCAATCTCCGGAGGGAGACATTGGTCAAGTTTTTCAAACATGACGTTGAGATCATTTTTCTCATCATAAAAGGATTCGATTCATGAAACGTAACATCCTTGCTCACAAAGGTTCACCTCTCAGACGGACTCCAACATTTGCACCCTCTTTGTTCTGAAGAATACCCAATAAAGATACACTTGATTGCCAATTTGTTGACTGATGGCCTATGATCATGAACAAAGCAAGTGCAACCAGACACACCTTGGGAGGAATAGGGAATTTATTTTCGGTGAAAATCAACTCACACGGTGATTTCATACCTATCACGCGGGATGGTGTGCGGTTGATCAAGAAGGTGGCCATCATGACAACTTCGCTCCACAGGAACTTGAGCACATTCATGGTGAACATCAATGCTCGGGCCACCTCCAACAGGTGGCAATTTTCCTCTCTGCCACCTCATTCTGAAGTGTGTCCGGACAAGATGTTTGATGCAGGATGCCCTTTCTGGCATGAAGGCACCAATGGCCTTGTTAACATACCCAGTGCCATTGTCAGATCTGAGTGCTTGAATTTTCACATTAAATTGAGTTGGAACAAGTGCATAAAAAACTTTGAAACACTGAAACACTTCATCTTTATGTTTCAGAAGATAGACCCAAGTCATCCGAGAATGGCAACCAACGAACGTAACGATACTTCATACCACTTTTGGTGTGTCCATCATGTATACGCCATATGATGAGGTTTGGGGTGGCGCTTGCGTCGCCGCTTTGACTGCTTCTCGAGGGAACAAGCCTTCGGTGCGTCCTTCCGTTCCTCGTCGTCGTCTTCTTTTGGTGTGTCCATCATGTATACGCCATATGATGAGGTGGACGTCCAGCGCCCTATGGGCGGTGGTTCCTCTTCGCCTCCCGCATCGTCGTTCATACCGTCGATGTCTTTGGAGTTGAAGTTGAGCATGTCGGTTGAGTCATCGACAGTGGCTATTAAGTGGGTGGTGGGTGGGCGTCGAATTTCTTCGTTGTCCGTATCCCAATCCTGTTGGCCATAATCCGGCCAGGGCTCTCCTGACAAAGAGAGAGACTTTAGTGAATTCAGAATGTCGCCGAAGGGCGAGTGCTGAAAGATATCCGCGGCGGTGAATTCCATGATCGGCGCCCAATCGGATTCGATTGGCAGGGGCGCGGATGGTTCGAAGTCCGGAAAAGAGTCCGGCACCTTGGAGTCACGGGCTGCGCAGAGGGTTAGGCAGGTGTTTCGGCTCGATCGCCGTTGAGACTGCAGCCCCTGAGGCGGTGTCTAACCACCCGTCCTCGATTGGCGCAGTTGGCTCCGAGCTAAGGGTCGGAGCTGATGCGGGCGCGGCCTCTGGGGTACTGTTCGGCGGCAGAGCTAGGTCATACCCATCGCGACAGTGCGGCGCGCCCGGCTGTGGCTTGAATCCGTCGAAGATCAAGTCTCCGCGGATGTCGGTCGTATAGTTCAAACTTCCAAATCTGACCTGATGGCCAGGGGCTTAGCTTTCAATCTGCTCCAGATGGCCAAGCGAATTAGCCCGCAGTGCAAAGCCGCCGAATACGAAGATCTGTCCGGGGAGAAAAGTCTCACCCTGGACCGCATCGCCATCGATGATAGTAGGAGCCATCAAGCCTAACGGCGACGACACAGAGGAACTCTCAATGAAAGCACCAATGTCGGTGGCAAAACCGGCGGATCTCGGGTAGGGGGTCCCGAACTGTGCGTCTAGGCCGGATGGTAACAGGAGGCAGGGGACACGAAGTTTTACTCAGGTTCGGGCCCTCTTGATGAAGGTAAAACCCTACGTCCTGCTTGATTAATATTGATGATATGGGTAGTACAAGAGTAGATCTACCACGAGATCAGAGAGGGTAAACCCTAGAAGCTAGCCTATGGTATGATTGTATGTTATGATTGTTGTCCTACGGACTAAAACCCTTAGGTTTATATAGACACCGGAGAGGGTTAGGGTTACACAAGGGTCGGTTACAAAGGAGGAGATATCCATATACGTATTGCCTAGCTTGCCTTCCACGCCAAGTAGAGTCCCATCCGGATACGAGACGAGGTCTTCAATCTTGTATCTTCATAGTCTAACAGTCCGGCCAATGAAGATAGTCCGGCTGTCCGGAGACCCCCTAATCCAGGACTCCCTCACAGAGATTATCTTATCAATGGACCTCCATTTCCTTCTGACCAGTAAATCCTTGGTGTTTAGTCTGTCAAAGAGCAGCAACCAAGCAAAACATTTAATTTTCATTGTGCATTTGCTCTTCCAAAGCCATCTACAGGGCTGGATAGAGTGTGTGCATTAGAGTATAGTAACTTTTAGCAGAATAATCTCCTTTATCCAGCCAGCACCAAACATCACTTTCGATGGGGTTCCTCTGTAAGTTAGCTATATCCGGTCCTGTAAGCATAACAACTCTGTTGCAGCCACTTGAGATATTGGCAGATTGAACGATGAAGCAACATCAGGGGTGGATAAGAAATCAGAGACAGAAATCTTGTCACAGGTGTGGTAATCTATCTCGGAGAGGCCTCGTTGATCCATCAAGATGCCAGCCATCAGACCAAAGCAGTACTGAATCCCCAGAATTGACTATAACAGTAGCCACCGCTGTGTAATTATCAGCCAGTTTAAAAACATGCTTCCACCAAAAGGAGCCACATAAGACAGTGGCCTGTGGAACTACTCCATGATAGTATGAATCCCAAATAAGAGATACCCATGGTATGTCAGCCTTGTTATAAAACTTGTGCAAATGCTTTACCAGAAGGGCTTGGTTCTGTATTTGCAGATTAATCACTCCCAGTCCTTCATTTGCTTTTGGCCTACATACCAAATCCCAAGCTGCTAGGGATTGTCTTGGTGTATCAGAATTACCATGCCAAAGGCATTGCCTCTCAATACTTTCAAGCTGCTTGATAATACCAGTAGGGATATCTAATGAGCACAGGAAATAAATTGGCATAGAAGATAAAACAGAGGTTAAAAGTTGCAGCCTAGAACCCTGATTCAGCATGGAGGAACTAGCAGTCAGCCTTCTTTCAACCCTGTCCACAAGAGGCATGAGATCCTGTATCCTTGGTTTTGTTGTTCCCATTGGCAACCCCAAGTAAGTGAAAGGTAAAGTACCAATGGTACACCAAAGACAAATGCAAGCCTGGCAGCCTCCTCATCAGATACATTAAGTGGCATCATCATAGATTTATGAAAACTCACCTTAAGGCCAGTGGAGGCATGGAAAACATGTAACATCTCGATTGCAATCAGTTGTGTGTCCACAGCAGGTACTAACATAATGGTGTCATCAGCATACTGAATTATTGGAAAATTTGGATCATTTGAGGATATTGGCAAGAAAAGGACACCATCAAGCAACATTTTGTTAACAACAGATTGAAGCAGGTCAGCAGCAAGCACAAAGAGAAGTGGGGAGAAAGGATCTCCCTGTCCAACTCCCCTCTTGCAATGAAACTGTTTACCTGGTACCCCATTCAGCATAGAAGATGATCCAAAAGATAAAATCTCTCTCACCCAGCCAATCCAGTGATCGTTGAACCCTTTATGTTTCAGAATTTGCAAGATGACATCATGCTCAATGGTGTCAAAAGCTTTGGCAAAATCAAGTTTTAGGATCAAAATTGGTCTGTGGGACTGCTTGCACTGATGGATATACTCAAACGCCCAGACTAGACAGTCATGGATGGCTCTAGACCGAAGGAAACCAAATTGGTTTTTATGAATTTACATGCTGTAGCCGGTTTGCTAATAATTTGGTGAGAAACTTCAAACATGTGTTGGTCAAGGATATGGGCCTATAGTCATTTGGGCCTTCAGGACTAATCATTTTGGGAATCAAGGTAATAAAGGAGCCATTAATTCCTTGCAAACTAAGACGGCCCTGAGCAAACTGTTCAATTAATTGCATGAAGTCCTTTTCAATTATGCTCCAACACTTCAACAAAGAGACCATTGAAATCTGGTCCTGGTGCTCGATCTGTTGGCAGGTCCTTAAGCACAGCAGAGATCTCCTCTTGGGAGAAAGACCTAGTTAGGTCATCTAGCCCATCCACTTTATGCAAAAGCTCCTCCAAATTGAAGCCCATTTGCACTCCCTGGGCTTGGCCCATCTTGGATTTAAAAGAATTCAAGAGCATTCCCGCCATCTGCTCATGATCAGTAACCACAACATCATCATCCGATCGAAGGCTGGCCATGGAATTCTTCCTCATGCGTTAGTTGCCATGGCATGAAAGAATTTTGAGTTTTCTTCTCCAACTTTGATATATCTGATTGTGCATCGTTGCTTCCAATAAATGTATTGTAATCTCAACAGATCGTCATAGTGTAGCTTGACAATTTTTCTGAAATTGAATTCAGGTATTGTTAGAGGACGCAATTCCTCAAGAGAATCAAAACCGAGGATTACCATAGATCATTGATGGATAACTTTCTTGATGGATGACAAGTTAATGCGCCACCTCTTCAGATCATACCTTAACCGTTTAAACTTCTTGGAGATAATTGCCGAAGCAGAACCAGAACCATTTCCTATGGGTGCAGACAAGGAAGTAGATACACATTCCATAAAGCCAAGCATATGAACCCAATAATTAGTCCCAAACAAGTTGGGGTAGGCTAGAGCTGAAACCCATAAGATCTCGCAACCAACTCATGGTTCTGCCACATGGACATCAAGCTTCCATGCACCCTTGTCCTTGGCTAGTTCTTTGGTGATACTCCAGTCCTTCAGATATCTCTTTATGGACTCCTCCCATGCCAAGTTCGGTCTACCCCGACCTCTCTTGACATCATCAACACGCTTTAGCCGTTCGCTATGCACTGGAGCTTCTGGAGGCCAGCGCTGAGTATTCCCAAACCGTCTTAGAGAATGTTGGACAAGCTTCTTTTCAATCGGTGCTACCCCAACTCTATCATGTATATCATCATTTCGGACCATGTCCTTCCTTGTGTGGCCACACATCTGTCGGATTTCGGGTTCCGGCAGACCCTTGAGGTTCGAACACTGGGGTGCGCGCGGAGATTTCGCCTCCTACCTATTTGCGTCCCTCCGCCTCGCTAAGATCTGAGCTATGGAAAGAACAACACAAGAGACACAGGGTTTATACTGGTTTGAGCCACCGTTGTGGTGTAATACCCTACTCCAGTGTGTGGTGTGGTGGATTGCCTCTTGGGCTGATGATGATGAACAATACAGGGAAGAACAGCCTCGCGAGGGTCTGTTCTTGGCTGGGGGGATGAACTGCTGGGAGGAGTTCAGTCACCCTTCTCTCTCTCTTCTCGATTGTCCCCTCTCTAAACCCTAACCTCTCAGCCTCTTGATCCTTCGATCCTTCCCCCCTTTCTTCATCCCTCGATCTCGCGGGTGGCTGATCCTATTTATAGAGGCCCTGGTCTTCCCAAATATCGAGCGGGAAGGGAGCCAACAATGGTGGGCTAATTTGAAAGGGGACAGCTAGTACCGGCTATCCTGACAAAAGTAGTCTTCGCCTGCACAAAGCTCTGGTGGTGACGCCGTCTTGGGCTCCACGATGACTTCCGTCTCGCAGTCCTCCTGGTCTTGGTCTTGTTGCACCGAAATGGCAACCTTTGCCTGAGCCTCGGTACTCTGCGGCTGCGCTTGCCCCCTTTGCACCAAAGGGGAAAGGAGGACACTGCGCGGGCTGGCACCCGCCTGGTGCCCTTGGTCGTCATGGCTTGCGTCATGGGCACCTTGTGAGGTACCCCGCCTTGATCTCTCCGCCTCCTCGCGAGCCAGCCTGATGAGGCCGTGCCTGAGGAAGCTCCGCGTTGTCCGCCCCGCGAGGCTTGGCCCCTCGCGAGGGTCTTGGGTTTGTGTTGGTGAAGATGGGCCGTGCTGGCCCCCCTTTGAGCCACGCCGCAGGCCGCAGGCAGGCAAGTATGGGGACCCCCATTCCCAGAACGCCGACAGTAGCCCCCGGACCCAAGGCGCGCCCGGACTTGGCCGTGCAGGGAGGCGGAAGGGCAAGAGCAAAGCGCCGCGGGCCCTAACAGCCTGCGGCCTTGGGCGCCGCGTGGCGGTTGATTGGACGTGGGCGCCTCCACTTCCCCATGGCGCCTTGGCAACTGCACGGACTGGACAAGTCCCTGCATGCAAAGTGGGTCATGATTGCCTGCGATTGTGGAGGTCGGCGGTTAGCCTTCGCCGGCCATAAGTACGGAACAGCGCGCGCCCTTCCAGTCCATCCCTCCTTGCTTCTCCTTCCCGGTCCTTGCTCCGTCTTGCTGCGATGGTATGTCGATTGAGCCCTGGTATGTCGATGCAGACGCGTAGCCTACCATCCTCGCCTGGATGGGGAGCCACTGCTGGTAGGCGGCGGCCGCCTTTCATGACTCTTGACTCCTGTAGCTCCTGAATGGCCTTGCTGACGAACTCCTGAGGGTCTGCTCTCCTTGCATTGCTCCTTCTTGAGGGAAACGTGCTTTGAAACACGCCTCCATGTGGTGCCCAAGCGCCTCCCTCGCGACCCTAGCTAGGTCGGTGGCCCTCCAGTGGAGAGCCCCCGAGCCCTGCCTGAGGAGGGCGCCGGGCGCGCTTTCCTATGCGATGGAAGGAGGTTCCCCCTGGGCAGGCACGGGCCCAGAGGGGCCTGCCTCCTGAGGGGCCGGGCCGGACGATGTCTTCTTCTTTTTGGGGGCGGTCTCGGGAAGCCTCCTGCTTTCGCGATCCGGGTCTTCCAGTGACGCGGCCTGAAAGGCTCGTTCCAGGGAACACACCGCATCCTTCTCTTCACAGGGCACCGTGATGACTCCGCCACTTCCTGGCATCTTGAGGACGTTGTAGCCGTGGTGAGTTACGGCCATGAACTTGGCCAACGCTGGGTACCCGAGGATGGCGTTGTACGGCAGGCGAATGTGAGCGACGTCGAAGTTGATGAGCTCGGTGCGGTAGTTGTCGCGTGCCCCGAAGGTGACAGGGAGGCGGACCTGCCCAATCGGGACCGTGGAGCCGTCGGTGATTCCGGAGAAAAGCTTGGTTGGCTGAAGCTGGCTGTAGGGCACTTGGAGATTGTTGAATGCTTCCACGGACAGGACGTTGAGCCCTGCCCCGCCATCGATGAGGGTCCTGATGACCACCACGTTGCTGATGATTGGGGAACAAAGCATCGGGAGGACTCCGGCTGTAGCCGCACACTTGAGCTGATCTGCTGAGCTGAACGTGATGGCGCACGCCGACCACCTGAGAGGGCGCGTGGCTTCGAGCCTGGGGAGGACTGCATTCACTTCGCGGGCGAACTGCTTGAAGATGCGTTGGGAGGCTGGGGCTTGAGCCCAGCCCAGGATGCAGGCGATCGCGCGCGGCTCCTGGAAGCCCCCAGCCCCCTCGTCCTGGTGGCGGTCCTCGTTTCTCCTTGGCTGCGGAGGGAGGCCTGCGTTGCTTTGTGGGCGAGGGACTTCTTGACAGCTTTGCTCTTACCGCGCTGGCACCTGACGGAGCGGGTTCCGTCCTGGGGCCACACGCCTTGGAGCCATGGCGCCTTCCTAAGGAGGAGGCGGCCGGGGCGCCGCCGGAGCTTCATTGCTCGCGCGGGGCGGGGTGCGGTGCAGCGGAACAGATGGCGCAGGAGAGCCCCCTGCGGCGCGGATGAGCTCGGCGACGCGGTCGAGCCATTCTTCGTAGACGTCGTCGACGGGACGGTAGCGCAGGAGCTCGTTTGCCGCGACGAGCGCAGCTCGAGCCTCCATGGGCGCGCGGAGCGCGCGGGACGAAGAACCAGCTGGGGTGAGCGAGGGAGTTGCGGTGCGACTGTTTTGCCGCACGGATGGATGCTGAGACGATGCTTGCTGCTCGTCTCCCGCCGGGCCGGTAGCGGCGTTGACGGCAGGTGACGGGGAACGGCGTGGACGCCCGCCGACAGGGGCCGTCTGGGCGACGCGGGAACCGAGAGCGGCCCGGCGCTCGACGCGGGCCCGACGAGCGTCAAACATGGGCGTGATGGTCGGAGGAGAACGGGGTGGTGGAAAACGAATTCCGGCGCACCCCTACCTGGCGCGCCAAATGTCGGATTTCGGGTTCCGGCAGACCCTTGAGGTTCGAACACTGGGGTGCGCGCGGAGATTTCGCCTCGTTACCTATTTGCGTCCCTCCGCCTCGCTAAGATCTGAGCTATGGAAAGAACAACACAAGAGACACAGGGTTTATACTGGTTTGAGCCACCGTTGTGGTGTAATACCCTACTCCAGTGTGTGGTGTGGTGGATTGCCTCTTGGGCTGATGATGATGAACAATACAGGGAAGAACAACCTCGCGAGGGTCTGTTCTTGGCTGGGGGGATGAACTGCTGGGAGGAGTTCAGTCACCCTTCTCTCTCTCTTCTCGATTGTCCCCTCTCTAAACCCTAACCTCTCAGCCTCTTGATCCTTCGATCCTTCCCCCCTTTCTTCATCCCTCGATCTCGCGGGTGGCTGGTCCTATTTATAGAGGCCCTGGTCTTCTTCCCAAATATCGAGCGGGAAGGGAGCCAACAATGGCGGGCTAATTTGAAAGGGGACAGCTAGTACCGGCTATCCTGACAAAAGTAGTCTTCGCCTGCACAAAGCTCTGGTGGTGACGCCGTCTTGGGCTCCACGATGACTTCCGTCTCGCAGTCCTCCTGGTCTTGGTCTTGTTGCACCAAAATGGCAACCTTTGCCTGATGCCTCGGTACTCCGTGGCTGCGCTTGCCCCCTTTGCACCAAAGGGGAAAGGAGGACACTGCGCGGGCTGGCACCCGCCTGGTGCCCTTGGTCGTCATGGCTTGCGTCATGGGCACCTTGTGAGGTACCCTGCCTTGATCTCTCCGCCTTCTCGCGAGCCAGCCTGATGAGGCCGTGCCTGAGAAAGCTCCGCGTCGTCCGCCCCACGAGGCTTGGCCCCTCGCGAGGGTCTTGGGTTTGTGTTGGTGAAGATGGGCCGTGCTGGCCCCCCTTTGAGCCACGCCGCAGGCCGCAGGCAGGCAAGTATGGGGACCCCCGTTCCCAGAACGCCGACAACATCCATCTCAACATGCGCATCCTCGCTACACCTAACCGTTGAACATGTCACCTTTTAGTCGGCCATCACTAAATGCCATACAACATTGTGGGTCAAATAGCCGTCCTATAGAACTTGTAGTTTAGCTTTTGTGGCACTCTCTTGTCACAGAGAACGCCAGAAGCTTGGCGCCACTTCATCCATCCGGCTTTGATTCAGTGGTTCACATCTTCATCGATACCCCCATCCCTCTGTAGCATTGACCCCAAATATCTCAAGGTGTCCTTCTGAGGCACCACCTGCCCATCAAGGCTAACCTCGTCCTCATTCCTAGTAGTACTGAAACCACACCACACGTATTCGGTTTTAGTTCTACTAAGACTAAAACCTTTTGATTCCAAGGTTTGTCTCCATAGCTCAAACTTCCTATGAACCCTCGTCCGACTATTATCGACTAGCACCACATCATCCGCAAAGAGCATACACCATGGGATATCTCCTTGTATATCCCTTGTGACCTCATCCATCACCAAAGTAAAACACATAAGGGCTCAAAGCTGACCCCTGGTGCAGTCGTATTTTAATCAGAAAGTCATCAATGTCGCCATCACCTGTTCGAACGTTTGTCACAACATTATCATGCATGTCCTTGATGAGGGTAATGTACTTTGTTGGGACTTTGTATTTCTCCAAGGCCCACAACATGGCATTATGCGGTATCTTATCATAGGCCTTCTCCAAGTCAATGAACAACATATGCAGGTCCTTCTTTTGCTCCTTCTATCTCTCCATAAGTTGTACCAAGAAAATGGCTTCCATGGTCGACCTCCCAGGCATGAAACCAAACTTTCTTTTGTTCACGCTTGTCATTCTTGTTAAGCGGTGCTCAATCTCTCTCTCATAACTTCATTGTATGGCTTATCAGCTTAATTGCACGGTAATTAGTACAACTTTGAACATCCCCATTGTTCTTAAATATTGGTACTAATATACTTCGTCTCCATTCTTTTGCATTTTGTTTGCCCCAAAAAATGAGGTTGAAAAGCTTAGTTAGCCATACTATCACTGTGTCTCCGAGGCCTCTCAACACCTCAATGGGGATACAATTAGGGCTATCGCCTTGCCTCCTTTCATCCTTTTTAAAGCCTCCTTACATTAGGCTCTTGAATCCGCCGCACAAAACGCCCGCTATCATCAAAGGAGTCGTCCAGTTCAATGGTAGATCTCTCATTCTCCCCATTGAACAACTTGTTGAAGTACTTCCGCCATCTATGCTTAATCTCCTTGTCCTTCACTAGGAGTTGGTCTACTCCGTCCTTGATGCATTTGACTTGGTCAACATCCCTTGTCTTCCTCTCTCGGATCGTTGCCATCTTATAGATGTCCCTTTCGCCTTCCTTCATGTCTAAGCGCTGGTTGAGGTCCTCATACGCCCGAGCTCTTGCTTCACTCACAACTTGCTTTGCGGCCTTTTTTGTTACCTTGTACTCCCTCCGTTCCTAAATGTAAGTGTTTGTAGAGATTTCACTATGAACCATATACGGATGTATATAGATGCATTTTAAGTGTAGATTCATTCATTTTGCTCCGTATGTAGTCCACCTAGTGGAATCTCTACAAAGACTTATATTTAGGAACGGAGGGAGTACTTCTCTATGTTATCTACACTCCTATCCAGGTAAAGGCGCCTGAAAAGAATCTTTCTTCTCCTTAATAGCCTTCTGGACATCATCGTTCCACCACCATGTATGTTTAGCTTCGCTTCTATTTCCCTTGGACACTCCAAACTCCTCCGAGGCCACCTTATGAATGCAAGTCGCCATTTTCATCCACATATTGTCTGCATCACCTCCTTCCTCCCAAGGGCATTCCTTAATGACCCTCTCCTTGAATGCCTGAGCTACCTCCCCCTTGAGCTTCCACCACTTCGTTCTAGCGACTTTGGCCCGCTGGATACGAATCTGAAAGCAGAAGTCAGCCACCACAAGTGCATGCTGAGGGACAACACTCTCCAGTTATCACCTTACAATCTAGGCAAGCACGCCTGTCTCCTCTTCTCAAGAGGATGAAATCAATATGGCTAGAGTGTTGGCCACTACTAGAAGTCACTAGATGTGATGCTCCCTTTCTAAAGAGGGTGTTACCTACGATCATGTCGTAGGCTAGAGCAAAGCTTAAGACATCCTCGCCTTGATTCCTGATGCCATAGACAAAGCCCCCATGCACTCCGTCAACCTGTGTTAGATGTACCCAAGTGGCATTGAGGTCTCCTCCTGTGAAGAGCTTCTCGCCAATAGGTACACTCCTAACCATGTCCTCTAGGCCTTCCTAGAGCTCCCTCTTGGTGTTCTCATTGTGGCCTACTTGTGGGGCGTACGCGCTGATAACATTGATAACCAAGTCCTTAGTTACCAGCTTGACCAAGATAATCCGACTCTTGACGTCTACCACTCCATACTTGAGGGCATACGCGCTGATAACATTGAGAACTAAGTTCCCAACTACCAGCTTGACCAAGATAATCCGACTCTTGACGTCTACCACTACATACTTGTGGCTCTTGTTGATCAAGATGCCTAGTCCATTTCCGTTTACAGTCGTCCCCGTGTACCACAGCTTGAAGCCGGTATCCTCCACCTCCTTCGCCTTCTGTCCCCTCCATTTGGTTTCTTGGATGCAAAGGATATCAACACCTCTCCTACTGTTGTATCAACTAGCTCACGAAGCTTACCTGTCAGGGATCAAGAACACAAAGTTGTCAACTATTATTTGGCAATCAATTTGGTCAACCAAAGCACTCAAGGACACTAAGTTCATGAGAAAAGCTGGCACGTGCAACACCCTGCAATGGGCTGGGCTGTGCCATCTGCTGTGTGAATGTTTTTCTGATGTGTGAGAGTGTGGAACATAAGATTTGAACTCATTAAAGTCTCCAGCAACATGATGTGATGCGGATCTTTCAAAAAAAAACATGATATGATGCTCCAGAATCAAGCACCCATTCCGAGTTTATTTTATGGGCTGCTATTGATGCGTGTTCAATGTTACCTTCATTTGTATCGACAAAGTTGGCATAGTTGGTAGCAGTCCTCCTGCATGCTGCTTCCCTTCAGCTGAAGCAGCTACATTTGCCTTGGGAGCATTCCAAGAATCGCCACTCCCATTTCGACCACGACTTCCATTCCGACCACCTCGCTGCTACTGCCACCACTGTATCCTCGTCCTCTGCCTCTTTTGGCCAGTGCAGAAACGGCTGATATGCCCTGTTTGACCACAATTATAACACTTCCCAGATTCATTGACATCTCCTCTTCTCAACTGCAGGCGTACCCATTCTTGGGATATCGCAGCAGTGGCCTCATCAAGGGACACAAGTGTTGGCTGTTGTAGTAGCACAGGTTTGCTCTCAAATCCTTGATCTAGACCTTTGAGAAATTGCATCACACGCCTACGCTCAACCCAATTCCTGGCAATTTCTATGGACTCTGCATGTGGAAGCTCAAGGGGATCGCACTGATCCAGATCCGCTTAAAAATGTTGCAGCTCGTTCACATACACTATCATGCTTCTGTCACCTCGACGGACAGCATGGATCTTGTCTTCAATTTGAGACATGAGCATCAAATTGCCCTTACCGGAATGAATACCTCATGGACAGCAGGCTCCACACAGCAGAAGCATTCGGCAATGCCTCAACAGACACTGTAATCGCTGGAATCAGGGAGTTACATTCAAGTCAATATCAGGGAGTCAGTAACACTCCACTTCTTTCATTCTGAGCTCTCCTTGTCAGCCAGTTATTCAGCTGTTCCAAGAACATACCCTGTCAGGCCCCTTGTCTTTGTGATCAACAAGGCCTGCCTCGACAGGTAGCTGCTCACACCGTTCAGCTTGACATCATTTTGCATGAGCTCAAGCTTGAATCCCTGATCTGCTTGAGGCACAACAATTCTGCTACCTGGAGGAGTTGACCCCTCGGCAGCCTTCACAGCCATGACTTGCGCAAGTTTCTCTATAGCAGCGGTAAGTTCAGTCCCCATGACGCCTCCACCTCTTCTTCTCCTAGCTGTGCCACCTCCAATGCTGTGTCTCCTTCCTCTGCAATCAGCAGCCACTCAGCTGTGAGAACCTTTCTACGCGCGTAAGCACCATGAAGCTAGCCACCAACTCCAGCAGCCCAGCAGCAGCAGCTCCAGTCACACTCCATCTTCTTCTCAACTAGCACCAACTCCAGCAGCTCAGCAGCAGCAGCAAGCAGTGGCAGCCTCCTTCTCCTCAAACAGCAACACTTCTCCACTATTTTTCATCTACAATCAGCGCACACGCACGCACGCAGCAGCAACTCGAGCAAGCAGCAGAGTAGCACGCACCACACAGCATCAGCTCTGCGCCCAGACCCGCCGCCTCCTTGCTGCAAGCTCCCGCAGCTTCTTCTTGCCTGAGCCGACCGCGCCACCTCACTGCACTCCGCCTCCAGCCGCTCACCCTGTCTTCTCGCCGGACTACACCACCGGCGCCGCCGCCGTCTCTGCAGCCTTGGCTGATACCATGTTGCGAGAGAGAGGAATACACCTCGTGCTGTTGTTTCTGGTGTGGAGCAGCGCATCTGACCAGACATGGTCTGGCTCCTCTTCTAGGTCCGCGCCTGGGCCTTATGGGCCGGATGGAACATGGGCTCACATCCAACATTGTATGGTGTGCGCATGCATAATTTTTGATATTGTTTGGATGGCAAAGAGTTGTCAACCCCACCTTGGAGTGGCATCAGTACAACTGGGTAGTACTATTTTCTTTCTTGGATGCACTTCTGCCATTTTTATATTATAAAGGAACTACCTGTGTGACCTTTACCTCTTAAGATACTAGAATGTAGTCAATACTTAATGGGATATCTGTGACTCACTTCATATTTTCACCTGAGTGACTGAAATCAATTGAGTTATGTTTCAGGTCATTGCAAAGGGTGAAGCGCAGGGAATGGTTAGCAAGTTTGTTGGCATAATGCTTGGCATAGCGTTAGCTAACCAAATTGGCTCATCAGTACCACTGGCTCTTATTTCATTTGCTGGTGTTACTGTAGTTCACATGTATTGCAACCTTAAGTCTTATCAATCAATTCAGCTGAGGACGCTGAATCCTTACCGTGCAAGTAAGTTTGCTTTCTCCTCTGCTGCCGTCATAGCCCTGAATCCTCCTATGGCACATCTTTCTGTGACTAAAACTTAAAATGGTTAGGTAGATAAATCAGTATATTTGTGATGGATAAAAATGTCAGGACTAAATTGAACTAGGCAAAGATCCACAGTTAGTTTAATGTCCATATTTTTGGCAAATATTGAAATTTAGTTTGCAACATCGTATTTCATGCAAATTTGTCAATTTCAAGGTAAGTGATTCTCATGGAAGAGGAAGACAAACCAAAATTTGGGCCGGCAGTGGCAGCATAAACTGGCCAATCTTGACAAGTTGATAAATGATAGGAATATGACTGCCTGATATATACCGTGATGTTGCTCCTTTTAGACATGTTGTTTCATCAATGTGACTTAAGTGCATTTTAAAAGAGAAGTTATTTTAAAATATAAAATACTTCTAAAAATACAAGAATATATATTTATATTTCAAGAACATCCAGGAGAGCTGCATGCAAATTTGTAGCAGGATAGATCTTTGGTACAAGTTCAAAGATCATAGCCAGGAGGAACTGACCCAGTAAATGATAAAAACCTTACTGCCACCAGTTGTGTCCCACTACTCAGTTTTGCCATTAGAAGTTACAACTGCTAAAAAATGCCATCGCTCCATGAGATGCTTCTTCGGAAATGCCATTAGACACCTAAAAAATGCCATTGTTCCATTATATGTTTGCTCAAAAATGCCATTAAACATTGTTATTGTCAGGTCAAACCTGTTAACCATGTTATATGACCAGAATACCCCTAGACCCACATGTCAACTCTCTCTATCTCACAATGATAAGTGTGGGCCCCACTTGTCAGGAGTAAGCAAGCGAATAATTTTAGAGGAAAATAAGAATGCTGTTGGGATCGAGTGGGACCCACACTTTATTGTACTGAGATAGAGGGAGAGCTGACATGTTAGTCCATGGATATTTTGGTCATATAACATGGTAAACGGGATTTGAGCCGACAGTAATGGTGTCTAGTGGCACTTTTGAGCATGCGCCTAATGGAGCGATGGCATTTTTGAGCAGTTGAAACTCCTGGTGGCAAAACTGAGTAGTGGGACACAACTAGTGGCATAAATGATAAAAACCCAATAAAATATTTTTTCTGGAATTTTTTGTCTATAAGATATGCAAAGAGCTGGGAAATCCACTATTTAGTCTTGTAGAATTGCTTGCAATTACTCTGCTGAGTTTATCACCTCTTCTCTGAATTATGGAATATAAAATGTTCAGAATGAGGTAACAGCTTAACAGAGACTGTCCAATTGATGGTTGAATTTGAAAATAACACACGAAATACACTCTTATCTCCATTGTATGGTGAGAATCTTTCACGAAGAATGTTAATGTGTTTGGTTTGTGTACACCCAGTGTTGGAGGAAAATGTAGATTTTTTAAGGTATAAATTTCGCCCTCTTGATGAATTTACTATAAATTTTAGCATTAGAAAATTAAATATGGCTTCTTATGATGCGTTCCATAGATAACATTATTTTCTGTTACTCCGATATTTTGGGTTTAGATTTAATGGCACATTGCATTTTCTCCTACTTTTTACATGTCTAACAAGCATGCTAGCATACATTTATACATATTAGCTCAAGCACGTGCCTGTGTAATGTTTTTCTTTGGCATTCAACAGTGTTCAAGGATGTCTTTAAGCATTTGCTCAATTATTATTTTCTGTAGGTTTGATATTTAGTGAATATTTATTAAGTGGACAAGTTCCTTCAGTCAAAGAGGTTAACGATGAGGAGCCACTTTTTCCGAATTTATCCATGGGTACTCAAGTTAAAGTAAGTCAAGAATACTTCTTACTATTCATCGCTGACCTTTTTTTTAGAAAATAAAGTTAGGAGGCATGTTCTACATGTGCTCGGTCATGTCCAAGTATCGTGGCTTTTCTTGTTGGAGTTAGTTATAATTACTTAACTAGTTCTTTTTATTGAGAATAGTAAAGTAGTTTAATTGTAGGCGTTTGATTCGAAGAATGTTTTCCTGCTTTATTTAATTTCATTTCTCACTATCTTTGGTTTCTTTGATTTGTTTGCCAGCAAAGTGAGATTTTGTCAGCAGAAGCAAAAGATGCTGCAGATACAATCTATCGACGGTTACAATTGGGTTCTAAGCTTAGTGAAATAATTGAGAACAAGGAAGATGCATATGCACTGTTTGATTTGTACAAAAATGAGCAATACCTTCTTACTGATTACAAGGGGAAATTTTGTGTGAGTTCATCTTGATGCAGCTATTTCCTAACTTTGATTCTGTTATTATAATTAACATATTACCTGTCATTTGTAGGTTGTTCTTAAAGAGGGATCTTCTCCAGAAGACATGCTCAAATCTGTATTCCATGTTAACTATCTGTACTGGTTAGAGAAATATATGGGTTTCAAACCATTCAATGTTGCCTCCGAGTGTAGACCAGGTGGAAGGCTTGAAGCATCACTGGATTATGTTCAGAGGGAGTTTATACATGTCAAGCATGATGGTTCAAATGGTGGCTGGGTGATGGATGGTCTGATTGCTAGACCCTTGCCTGTAAGAATACGTGTTGGCGATGTTCCTTGATAGGAATCCTCGACTCATTTTGCCCACAGCTGCGCTTATTAGAATTGTACAGCCTCTTATTCTTTGATAAATTTAGGGACACAAGGTTTTCTCAAAGCTGATTGGTTCTTCCATTGTATGGGGCAAGTTCATGAACTAGCAGTCGTCAGTCTGAGTGGCCAGAATAAGCTGCAAAGTTCATTATCTGGTTGTTATCATAAGGCTGTAGCTGGTATATCTTTGGTCTTATTTCTTCCCAGATTTTTTTTCTCTCCTTTTGTTATTTGTTGACTTTTGAAGCTTGTAGTGGCTGGTCAGAAAAATAAGTGCACTTCTCTGGCAATTATAGAGATTAAGACTGTTAATAGAGGGCTGTGCTTGAGACATATCTTAGTGGTAGTTAGCTAGTTGTGAATAATAAAGCATGCATCACATCATTGTTGTTATTTTCTCTTGGCATTGGTTGTCACTCCTTGATGCAAAGCTTACTCTGGGATTTCAAAGTATGCCGGAGGCTGCCTTAGTTTATACTCCCTCCGTTCCGAATTACTTGTCTTAGATTTGTCTAGATACGGAGGTATCTAGCACTAAAATGAGTCTAGATACGTCTGTATCTAGACAAATCCAAGACAAGTAATTTGGAACAGAGGGAGTATATACAAATACAGAATCTGAGGCGAGAATCTATTCAATTTTGCTCAGACCTGTTGTACTCCCTTTTTCCGAATATAATGTATATGCTGAATATTGCTTTTCTGGTTTGCCCTGTTGGTTGTATGAATTTTGGTTCATTCTATTCACATTGACAACTGTTTTAATTGTATTTACGCTCTTCCATACTTTCCAGAGTAGAAGCAGGATCCTGTTAGTGAAAACTTATTGTGAAAGCATGTAACTTAGTATTATTAAATACTCCCTCCGTCCCAAAATAAGTGTTTTAACCTTGGTACAACTTTGTACTAAAGTTAGTACAAAGTTGGGACACTTATTTTGGGACGAGGGAGTGTTGTAGAGCAGAGAAGAATGTCACAAATTTTTCATAAAATAGTATTATTAAATCCTCACAGCTACAGATACTGGACAAGAAGATATAACAACACAACAACACTTTAAAATACCACACTTGCACTTTTGCACAATGTAAGAAACTGGATCAGATGTCTTGTCTCTGATATGATCAAATATAAGGATTCCTGCAGCCAAACCGTGTGAAGAGCTAGGTTGCGTTTGCATAGTGGCATGTTTGAACTTCGCAGGCGAGCTCTCTGATCATCACGAATATGAAAGAAACCGAAGCAGAGATAACACTCAGCCTGGCAGCCAGGCTCTTCATCTTGGTGCCGGGCGCAAAAATGGACGCCATGGCCAGCGCGTGCCCAGCGGCCAGATTGAAGGGGAGAAGGATTTGGATTACAGGTTGCTTCCTTGGGGACAGGATTACGGTTTCAAGGCAGACAACAATTAGGCAGAGAGAAAGCATGATCTGGTTTTTTACCCCAGATGCACGCTGGCAATGTCCTCCGGTTGACATTTTTCACTTTCCTTCTTCTTTTTCTCTTTCTCCTTCTCTACTTTCTTGATTCAACAAATAAGTAAGCAACACAACGGATGAGAGGTGTTTATGGGTAGGATCTTGGATGGATGGTGCGTGAGTATTGCAGCGGAGATCTTATTATCTGAACACGGACACGACACGGCGTATAAGATGGTGGTAAAAATGAAGCGAGATATGCGATGCAGAAATAGTGAAGAGGAGAAAATAGCAAGCTTCAATTATGGGTGCAAGACCCTTTTGAGGACCATTTTCCCTTGACCTGTATATAAACAAGAAACAAGAGTAGAAACAGGGTATGGAGAGATTGGCTACTACAAGTGCACAAGAGTAGTGCCATACTGAACATGGAAAGACGGGAACTGACAAGCCACGAGGGGGAGAGGAAGCTGACCGAAAACACGGAGAAGCGATATGTTACGGTGATCGGAGCAAGTATCAGTGCTTTGTCTCATGGCCACAAGAATCAACCGAGAAAATGAAGCAGCACTGGATCAAACCAGCTATTTTGACAACGGAAAGCTTGTTCTGCTTCAGTTTGGCAACGAGACTCGGGCTGCTGCTTCTGCTGTTTGTGCTGTATTAGTAGTTGTATTGGTGCTGATTTGTGTCCATAGCCGAGGAGGCGGCATTTGCTTACTTATAGGAAAAGCACACACTCCACCGGTACGATACCAAGACCTATCCTATCCTATCAGCGGCAGCGCATATCCCTTTGCGCCTTGCCGCCGGCTGCGGCTACCCTTGCACTTGCCACGACTTTTGAGCGTGTTGAACTCTTCATGGTCGGTGTCCGTCTCTTCTTTTGTGATATCATGTAATTTCGGTGACGTTTTTAGTTGCCGTGGGAGTTAACTACGGAGTACGGAGTACTTGTACTTGTGATCTTGTACAATTGTTATATTTTGAAATGTTGATTAATGTTTGCTAAGTTTAATCATACTAGCACATATGCCCGTGCGTTGCAACGGGAAATATTATCGTAGTCCAAGATAAGTTCATATCAGTTATGTATTAAACACCAAACAAGCCTTAGCACCTTTGGTAAAGGAACACCAATTTGATCCCGGTTTCGCATATATTATCAGTGCTTATGTATACTCCATAAGTCCAGTATTATTAGGTGGAGTGACCACTTAGCCGCTAGCACATATGTCCGTGCGTTACAACAGGAAATATTATTGTAGTCCAAGATAAATTTATATCAGTTATGTATTAAACACCAAACAAGCCTTAGCACCTTTCGTAAAGGAACAACAATTTGATCCCGGTTTTGCATATATTATCAGTGCTTATGTATACTTCATAAGTCCAGTATTATTAAGTGGGGTGACCACTTAGCCAGCGTATTTTTCAAGCAGGAAGTAATGTGCTACTTTAATCGTTTATTGAATGGGGGATTTGATTGACGTACTCAATCATCCTAATGATACTCCTAAAATATATTATATCTTATCAAAGTTGTGTATGAAAAGACCTAACCATAGTCGTTGCGTTCCGAACTGGTTGGCAAGTTGTCATTAGACTTTAGATTTAGTGCTCCATCTTAGTCGTGCTTAGTCGCTAGCTCGATTAAAAAAATCGCTATTACGCTCGACGTACAAAAAAGAATTTTGACCAAGAAAAATGGAGAAACAATCCATCTTTTAATATTAGGTAAAGATAAAGTTAAAGATTCTACACGCGTACGTCCCGTTCTCCATGTCTTATTGTTGTGTCAATGCCATCTCCTTCCTTATTCCCACCGTCCACCGCTCTTTTCTTTACACTTTTAGGGAAATGATTTTTTCGAGAGTACGCTAAAGGCGTACCTTGGCTTTATAGAAGAAAGAAAAATATGTATAAAAGGTTACAAAGCGACGTCCACTTCACACAAGCGTCCGCCCTCCCGAACTCCGATATAGAACCTGAGTGACTACTCACAAAAATGTAACACTCCACTCCTACTTGCTAATCCCCAGAGCTTTCGTTCTCTAAAGATGCACTCCACAGTGCCTAGCTCATTTGTGATGCCATCCCTACCAAAAACTCTGCCGTTCCTTTGTTTCCACAAACACCAGAAAATGAGCATCACGAATGAATCAAAGTCCTTCCGCATGGTCTTCTGCACTGTCTTCCTGGCTCTCATCCACCAAATTTGCAAGGGAGCATTGCCATTCGGAAGCAGGGCAAGATCAATCCCCGTCCTAGCGAAGCAAAGGAACCACACCTGCTTAGCGAACACGCACTGAGACAGCATGTGGTCCACAATGTCTTCCTCTTGATCGCATAGAAAGCATGGCGATGTTGTTTCTTGAAGACCATGTCGAGATCTATTATCCGAAGTCCATAACTTGTACTAAAGTGCCAGCCGCATAAAGATGCATGCATTACGTGTTCAGTAGTTTCTGCCGGGCACTAAAGTCAGAGAATCACTTAATGAAATGTAAGCGCATTGTGTTTGGTGACTCACCGTTGATTATGACTAGCACACAACACGTTGGAACGAGCTGGACTTGTTTTAGTTGACCAATTATCCAAATAGGCCGATGCTTGGGCTTCAAGACAACTGTTGCGGACTTTTCTATCATGCAGCTTACTTTTCTTCACTGTCAGGTTTTTGAGCTATTGGTAGCGACATTTCAACAGGGAAGATGGCGTCACACTGTAGAAATGTGTGTGGGAGGCATTAGCGCGTGCTTTTGTATCATTTGTAATTCGCGGGTAAGTTAGACTTGTTTCTATTCTCCGTACAGCTGTAGATTATAATGTGGAAATCAAGTCTAAGGGCGTCTCCAATAGCGTCTTTCAAATCGGACTCACTATCCGTCTGTGGATGTGGATACGGGAGCCAGCCATCCAACTCTACCCATCAAACGTTCGCATCACTTGGTGACATCTCTCTGGAAACTACGATTTAGTATGGAAGAGAGTGAGAGAGGGCACTTGGTGTTCTTAGAGTGTTTTGTAATGAAGTGGTCAACCCTCTACCGGAGTGGTAGAGGGATATATATATATATATATATATATATATATATTGTTCAAGAAATAGAGCCGTTTGGCTATATTCTGTAAGTGCCCGGATGTTCGGGTAGCAATTTGGATGTCCGGGCCTTGTGTTATATGAACACAGAACCAAAACGCCGAAGGGAAGTCATCGATCGGATGTCCGAGCAACACTTCTGGGCCACAGCCCGATTGATCCCGAACAGTCAGGCTCTAGGGAAAAGCTATTGATGTTTTGCGGTAGGCTAGCCGGACGTCCGGGACGAATTCCGAATGATCCGACCATAGACCAAACATCCAGGTGGCAAATGAGACAATCCGGCAGAGAGAGTGAGTGGCTATTTAGGAAATATGAATTCGCCCTATAGTGAGTCGTATTACAATTCACTGGCCGTCGTTTTACAACGTCGTGACTGGGAAAACCCTGGCGTTACCCAACTTAATCGCCTTGCAGCACATCCCCCTTTCGAACCTCTATGAACCCCTCTTGATAGTGTGAGATCTCTATAACTCAAGAATTAACTTGAAAAGCTACGCTTGTTATCTTATTTTCACCATGCTCAAGTCATATTCATTTCGGTGGGTCCTCGATCCACTAACATAAAATGCTAAGGGGACTAAGAGCATCTACAGTCACAATGGACAAATCCGGCCCCAAAACGCATGCGGACGCGCGCGGACACTGACTAGTCATGCCTTAAATAATGCAATCCACATTCGGATACCTCAAATTAGAAATCTCAAATCCATATTATTACATGCAACGTAGAGATCTTTAAGCGGAGCTCGTCCAGTCGCTGTGGCCATGCCCGGCGGCCAGCTGTGCTCCCCAGAGTGTTGGTCTGGTCGCCGGCAAGGTAGAGTATGGCATGGGACATAAGCCGGCTCACAGGACTCAAGACGTCGCCGTCTCCCATGCCCTACTCTTCCTCGTCTGAGCTCGAAACACATTGGGTGCCGGTGGACGTCAGATCGATGATGGATCCGCCATGGGACGAGCCCGCGACATCCACCATAATGCGGTTGCGGCGTCCGGACTAGTGCACCACACGAGGCGCCAGAGAATGCGACTCCGCCTCGCCGACGTCCACCGCCGCGAGCGTTGCCGCCGCCTCCCATGCCCACTGTCGCGCATGGCGGGCACGCCAGGCCATGTTTGCGTCGGAAGATGCCTACAGTGCGTCCATGGCCTCGGCGTGCCAACGCGAGGGGGGGGGGGAGGGGGTTGCGCATCCGCCACCGCGTTCGGACACTGAACGGGCCGTGCCACCTCCGGTGAGGCAGCGACGGCTGCCCTAGCGCCGAATCCATGCGCCATTTGGGCAGACGCAATGAATTTTTGACGGAAGGAGTCCGAGTGCTGCCGTGCATGGGCCTCCTCCCGGGAGCGGTGGAGCACAAGCCGGACGGTCATCTCTTCTTCGGGGTCGCGTGGGATGAGTTCAAGGTCGACGGATCTGGAGGTGAAGGACTCGGACGCTGCCCTCCATGCCCGAGACAGCCGGACGACACCGGGGACGAGCTTGGTTGGAGGAGGGGAGTGAATGGGAGAGGATTGAAGTGGCTAGGTTTGGTCTAGCGAGCGGATTGGGAGGAATATATGTGGGGTCAGGTGAGCCAACATGGTGCGGGTCCGACGTGACGGGCGTGCCCGGGCGCCCCATATCCGCCCCATATTTAGGCTACATATGAGGGGTGTCGGTTAGCCTGGGCGTTTGAGACCCTTCGAGGCGCCCGTCTGAGTTAGATTTTCGTGACCGGTCAGTGACCAGGCGGGCCGCCCGGGCATTTGAGGAGGGTTTGGGATGCCCAGGTGTAGATGCTTTAAGAACCTATGATGTAGGTTGGAACCCTAATGGTCGATCTTTCACGATTTGGAGGGGAATTCCCGAGGAACACACGAGAGGAAAACACTCAAATCAACGAGATCCAATCACACACATGCTAAATCCACATACACAAAGGTCAACAAGGAAGGATACACGGTAGCTAGTTCATCCCAATCCATGAGAAAAGAGGTCTTGAATCCACTATGGGGATCTTATCCATGAGGAGGTCTTGAATCCACTCGGGGGATCTTCTCCTTGAGGAGGCCTTGGTTTCCTAAGGAATAGAGGGTAAGTGGACGAGCAAATCTCTATCTCCAAGATGACCTATGACAATGCTAACCCTAAAACATTGGAGGAGAAGGAGTATATATAGTCTAGGGGGCGAAGGGGTACACGGGCCTCGGCCCGCGACATTGTGCACAGACAGGTGTCAGACGTCCGAGAGTTACCGGTCATCCGGTGTCTCGCGAGGGACCGGTCGTCCGGTAGAGCTCGGACTTCCGATGTTTCGGCTCGGTGTAGTTGATTTCGGATTTCCGTCGATGTCAGACGTCCGATGCGTCAATTGTCCAGAAGGCACGATTTTCTGATGGTTTGGCTCTGGTCGGGTGGTGTCGGATATCTGGTGCCGGACGGACGCTCGGTCGCTGGTGAGTGTCGGGCGTCTAGTACTTGTCGGTCGTCTGACCGCGTAACATTCGCTGGTTAGGCCTTCTGGCTGGTGGAGCTCCCAAGCGTCAGACGTCCGACGAGTACCAGTCGTCTGGTGGCTATAGTTTCCTGGCAGCTCTTCCTCTTGGTCCTCGCACTTGGTGTCCTCGCCATCTTGCCATTGGGTGTAGTGGCTCCGTGGCTTCCCTCCAAGTACCTGATCACACACAAGGTCTCCGCTTGAGGTAGTATCCATGTCTCACATGTGGAATGTCTTAGTTTGGGAAGGAGCGAGTTCACCTTAGCTTCGACGGCCCTTGCTCGATCTCTAGACATTGGTCCATGTGGTGTCGTAGGAGACGAAGCTAGGTCCATGGGGATGACCGTAGGATGCTCCACATCATCTCTCCCCCTTGGGAAAGATCTGACCTCAGATCAAAAAACCTCATCTCCATGGTAGGGAGAGAAATCCTTGACGTTGAAGATGTCCCTGATGTTGTACTTGTCACGTGGTATGTCGATATTGTATGCATTGTTGTTGTAGCATGCAATCACCTTGAAGGGTCCATCGGCTCGAGGTAGTAGCTTGGACTTGCGTTCGTTGGGGAAGCAGTCCTTTCAAAATTGTAGCCACACAAGATCTCCAATGTTGAATATCATGTTTTGCTTGTTGATGTTGAGCTTGTTCGTGAGGCGGTGGACTTGGCGCTCGATTGCTTGTCTTGTATCTTCATGCACCTTCTTGAGATAGCTCTCTCGTGCACTCGCATCCATGTTGATGCGCTCTTGTAGAGGTAGAAGTAGAATGTCCAGTGGGGACAATGGATTGAATCCATAGACGACTTGGAAGGGGGACTTGCCGGTAGTTGAATTTCTTGCTCGATTTTAGGCGTACTTGGTGATGGGTAAGCATTCCTCCCACTCCTTGATGTTCTTCTTGATCAAGACTTGAAGAAGTGTAGATAGCGTCTGGCTGGTGACCTCCGTTTGGCGATCAGTTTGGGGATGGTATGCCGAAGAGAAGAGTAGCTTGATTCCGAGCTTGGCACATAGGTCTTCCAAAAGTAGCTAAGGAACTTGACGTCGCGGTCCGACACAATAGTCTTGGGCACTCCATGTAGATTCAAGATTTCCCTACAAAAGAGATTTGCAACATGTGAAGCATCATCCATCTTGTTACATGGAATAAAGTGTGCCATCTTAGAGAAACGATCCACAACAACAAATACCGAATCTTTGCTATTTCTAGTTCTAGCCAAACCAAGCACAAAGTCCGTACTAATGTCTTCCCATGGGTGATATGGAATAGGAAGTGGCATATATATACCATCGGTTTGAGCTTTAGACTTAGCTTTGTGACATGTAGAGCATCGGTTGGTGTAGGTGTCAGATTGTGGGCTCCGGCAAACCCTCGAGGTTCGAACACTGGGGTGCGCATGAAGATCTCTCCTTAGCTCGCTCTCGCAATGATCTCAAGGCCTAGCTCTCCGAACCCAAGGAACAAGAGACACGAGAGTTTATACTGGTTCAGGCCACCGTTGTGGTGTAATACCCTACTCTAGTGTGGTGTGGTGGATTGCCTCATGGGCTAAGGATGAACTAGTACAGTGGATGAACAGCCTCCTGAGGAGAGGTGTTCTTGAGCTCGATGAGCTGGTGAGATGGCTTTGGTGGAGTGGATCCGATCCAAGATGAGCCGATCCCTGACTACGGTGGTGACTAGTCCTATTTATAGAGGCCCTGGTCCTCTTCCCAAATGTTTAGGCGGGAAGGGATCCCACAACGGCCAATTTCGAAGGGGGACAACTAGTACAAGTTATCCTGACGAAAGGTGGTCTTCGCCTGCCAAAGGCTCTGGTGGTGACGCCGCCGTGGGATCTGTGGTGACCTCCGTCCTGCCGTCCTGCTGGTCTTGGTCTTGTTGCACCAATATGGCAACCTTTGCCTGATGCCTTGGTACTCCTCGCCTGCGCCTGCTTCCTTAGCACCAAAGAGGAAACTGGCACTATGTGTCCGCTGGCGCCCGCCTGGCTTTGGTCGTCATGGCTTACGTCACGCCGACCTCGCGAGGTGCCCCTTGCATAGATATCTCCGCTCCTCGGGAGCCAGCCTAGCGAGGCCGCCATAGAGGAGGTCTTGGTGTCATCCGCCTCGCGAGGGTCTTGAGTGGTTGCTGATGAAGATGGGCCGTACCAGGCCGTTGGTGGAGCCACGCCCTAGGCCGCAGGCAGGCAAGTCTGGGTACCCCCATTCCCAGGACGCCGATAGTAGCCCCCGGGCCCAAGGCACGCTCGGACTTGGCTTCGGGGCGAAGCCAAAGGGCAAGTGCGGAGCGCCGCAGGCCCCAAACGCCTGTGGCCTTGGCACGTGGCGACTGACAGGATGTTGGCGTCTCCACTTCCCCACGCTGCCTTGATATCCGCCTGGCTAGGCAGCCACCGTTGCCTACACAACCCCACCTTCATTGCTGGCAGCGCACTCCCCAACTCCTCCGTCTTCCCAATAGCAACGGTCTCCTCCTCCAACCCGGCTAGGATCCAAACCTCTCCATCGCCATGGCGCCGAGCCGGAAGAAGAAGGGAAAGAAGAAGCCCCAGGCTTCAGCCGAAGCACCGCCGGCCTTCGAGCCTGTCGTCGAGCAGTCGGTGGTGCTCAATCAGGAGGCGATGGACAAGGCCTGCCCAACAATCATCGCCGACTTCAATGAATGGGGGAAGACAACGGCTTGGCCTGTCGATGTTCTGGGAACAGGGGTCCCCAGACTTGCCTGCCTGCGGCCCACGGCGTGGCTTCGCTAGCAGGCCTGTACGACCCATCTTCATCAACAAGGCATTCAAGATCCTCGCGAGGGGCCAAGCCTCGTGAGGCGGACGACGCAAGACCTCCTTAGGAGCGGCCTCACCAGGCTGGCTCGTGAGGGGCGGAGAGTTCAAGGCCAAGCAAACCTCGCGAGGTTCTAGTGACGTGAGCCATGACGACCAAGGCCAGGCGGGCGCCAGCGTGCGCAGTGTCCTTGTTTCCTCTTTGGTGCTAAGGAAGCAGGCGCAGGCGCAGAGTACCGAGGCGTCAAGCAAAGGTTTCCATATCAGTGCAACAAGACCAAGACCAGAAGAACGGCAAGACGGAGGTCACTGTGGAGCCCAAGACGGCGTCACCACCAGAGCCTTTGGCAGGCGAAGACCACTTTTGTCAGGATAAGATGTACTAGTTGTCCCCCTTCGAATTGGCTGTTGTTGGCTCCCTTCCCGCTCAATATTTGGGGAGAGGACCAGGGCCTCTATATATAGGACTAGCCACCACCATAGCTAGGGGGGTCAGATGGAGAGAGATCAGAACACACACAAGTTCGCCAAGCACAATAACACCCCAACCTCAGGAGGCTGTTCTTCCCTTTGTACTGTTCATCCTCAGCCCGAGAGGTAATCCACCACCACCACACTGGAGTAGGGTATTACACCACAACGGTGGCCCGAACCAGTATAAATCTTGTGTCCTTTGTGTTGCGAGTTCATCAAGTTAGCTCTTAAGATCTTAGCTGAGTTAGGACATGGATCGGTAGGGGGGAAATCTTCGCGTGCACCCTAGTGTTCGAACCTTAAGGGTTTTGCCGAAACCCGTGATGCGACATTTGGTGCGCCAGGTAGGGGTGCGCCAGAGTCTTTCTTCCATCGATTCGCGCTCCACCATCTCCACGCCCGCTCCCCCATGATGGGCGCCCCTCCAGCTGGATCTACCGGTGCCCACAGCGACGCTCGGGGGCTCCGAGCCCTTGCCCCCACCTTGCGGCAGGTGCAGTGGCCACCCAAGTTCAAGCCGGAGATGCCTCCGCGCTACGACGGTGCGGCGGACCCGTTGGCTTTCCTGCTGGCATACGAGGAGGCCGTTCTGGAAGCCGGGGGCGACGACAAGATCATGGCCAACTAGTTCCCGATGGCCCTTGTAGGCACGCCGCGTGCCTGGCTCCTCCATTTGCCGGAGTCTTCTGTCGCCACCTGGGAGGAGTTGCGCAACCTCTTCATCACTCGCTTTGGGGAACCGGCACCCCCCATCGTCGCAACTCTTCTTGGTGGTTTGCATGCACCACCCTCAGATCGGCATGTCAAGCCATACTTTCGCCAGATCGGCGCCGCTTCCAAGCGCCCGGGGCTCCGCCTAGCTGGGCCGCGCCTGAGGCCGACCTCACCTTCGACTCAGAGGATCATCCCGCCTCCACCGTCGGCTCGGGTGCGCTCCCGATACTGTGCGCGCCCACCATCTGCCACGTATCCATCACCAACACGCTCGTCGACGGCGGCGCCGGCCTCAATGTGCTCTCCGTCGAAGCCTTCAGCCTCCTTCACGTACCATTCGAGCGGCTCCGCCCCAGCAAGCCCTTCTCGGGGGTTGGCGGAGGCTCCGCCCGCTCCCTGGGGCAGATCCGCCTCCCCGTGACCTTCGGCATGCGCGACAACTACCGCACCGAGCTCATCGACTTCGACATCGCCCGCATTGGCCTCCCGTACAACGCCATCCTCGGGTATCCAGCCCTGGCCAAGTTCATGGCGGTGACCCATCATAGCTACAATGTCCTCAAGATGTCGAGAAGCGGCGGAATCATCACAATCCCGTGCGAGGAAAGAGATGCGGTGTGCTCCCTCGAGCGTGCCTTCCAAGCTGCAGCAATCGACGACCCCGACTGCCAGGGCGAGCGCCCTCCTGAGGCCACCCCCAAGAAGAAGAAGCAGTTGCGCCACACAGGGCCTCAGGCAAGCGGCGCCTCGTCAAGATCGACGCCCACGCCTGGGGTGCCTCCCTCCATCGCATAGGAAAGCGTTCCCAGCGCCCCTCTCGGGCAGGACTCGGGGGCTCTCTTCTGCAGGGCCTCAAACTTTGCCAACATCACGAGGGAGGCGCTTGGGCACCACTTGGAGACGTGCTTCGCGACACGTTTCTCTCAGGAGAACACAGGGCAAGGAGTGCCCACCGTTCAGGAGTTCATCACCAAGACCACTCAGGAATTGCAAGACGCAAGGGCCATGCGCGGTGGCCGCCGCTCACCAGGCGCAGCTCCCCATCCAGGCGAGGATGTCGGGCTGCGTGTCTGCATCGATGTCCCAGGGCTCAACCGGGCCGCCTCTCAGGAGCTTTTCTGGCCTTCGCGCGTGGGATGCTGCGAGGGCCCACCTCACAGCTACGTTCGCATGCCTTTCGGCCTGCCGAGCGTGGCGACCGCCTATCAGCGCAACCTGCTCGATTGTCGCCCATCGTGGGGGCCGCGCGCCGGCCGTCTTTCTTCAGGACCCTTCGCGTGAATAAGTTAAGCACGACGTCTGTGGTCGAGCCCGTCCTTGCAGCATCGATAAATCCAGCGGCTGAGCTCTGTCTGGCAGGCTAGCCCCGTTCAAGTCACCTCCTGGGGCCGTTGGTGCTTATCTTTCTCACGGGATAACCGCATCAGATTCATTCGGCGCGGGTTGTCTAACCACCTCGCAGGACCAAGACAGCGAACAAGAACTAAGACCAGGCGCAACCTGCCTTGAGGTAGGGCCTCGTGAGTCCCGCGCTGGCTCACGAGTGCCCAGACACACCTCGTCTAGCCCTGCCGTGCAAGCCACGTGTCAGGGCGGGGCTGTACACGCCCCGGGGGCTCTTCGTGGTAGGGAGTCCCCTCTCACTCACCAGAAGCAAATCAGCAATCACCACAGCGACCGGTGCCCTTCCTCGCGCTAACTTGCAGGAACTTCCTGAGGGCCACAGCAGGAGGTACCGCGGATTTTCCCTCTTCTCTCATGCGATTCACTTGCGTGTTAAAAGGGGGGCTCCTGAGCATCGCGCCTCAGGAGCTCTTACTGGCTCTCCAGCCCTCACCCCCTAGCCTTGACCATGGCACGCGACCTGGCATACCAGCGGCGGCTGAGCTCACTCGAGGGTCGGGACCTGAGGACGCAGATCACCAAGAAGAACATGGAGGGGAGGGGGAGGCCCGCATGGGCCTGACCAAGCTACACTACAGTGGCTGACACACGAGTCCAGCATGACTCGAGCAGCCGACCCCGGACAGCCAAGATAAGTTCTCGCTCTGGATCCACCAGTCGCTACGGCACGAGACCTTCGCTCACTCCCTTCGCTGCCTTGCTGTGGCGATGTTTTCTTCCTTTCCCATCCTAAGACAACTGCTTGCGCGCTAAAGGGGACCTCTTGAGCATCGCGCCTCAGGAGCTCTTACTGGACCTCGAGCCACTCACCTCCTGGCCTTGACCACGGCACGCGACCTGGCGTACCAGCGACGGCTGCAGCCTGTCTGGGGACCGGGACCTATCAGCGTAGAGCACCAAGTTGCCTCAGGATTGGAAAGGGGAGGCCGAGCCTCGGCAAGATATGCGCACGCAAAATTTCATAATAAGGGCTATGTTGACAAAAGGCATTACACACGCTTTACACGCCCCCACGGGGTTCATTTCTTGATTCCTTGCAGGGAACAAAAGGGAAGGAATTCCTAGGAGTTATATCTACACGCACCAGATGTTACCGGCGCCATCATCAACAGTGGGCCACGTGAGGGCGGCGCCAACCCCATCCAGATCAGCGACGACGGCGGCTGGACGCCGCAGCCCTGCTCCGGGCTCGGCGGGAGCTCGGGGGCATGTAGCTGTCGTCGCTCGTCTCCGGAGACTCCGCGAGCTCGGGAGAGTCGCTGGACCACCAGGAGTCGCCGCTGTCGCTAGGCGAGGCCTGCGACGGGCCCAGCGCCCACCGCAGCGTCGTCCTGGTGACCTCCTTCAGGGTAGCACTCCAGGCGGCGGCCTTCCTCGTCGAATACCTTGAAGAACAGCACGGAGGCGCCGTCGTACTCTAAGTGGATCGCGAGGGCGCCCTCCGCATGGCAGACTCGGGCAATCTCGCCCCAGCCTCGGGTCATGAAGATCTTCCTAGAGGCAACAGCTCTAATCTCCGCTCCAGTCGCTGGGGCGTCGCAGTCGGCATGTTGCAGCCAAAGCTCGCGAAGGCCCCTCGGCGGCATCTCGGCTGCGAAGAACTGCAGCAGGCGAATCTAGGTGCTTGGGGGCATCGCCGCCCATATCACAAACTCGCGCGAGGAGTCCTTCACGTGGACCCTTGGGGCGACGGCGTGCGCCTCCGCGGCACGGTGACCACGGCCCTGGCGCAGGTGGCGCCGCTCACCGCTCCTCCCTCCGGGACCATCGGCGCAAGTATACAAGGGCAGTGCGTACCCAGGCGGCAGCCTTTCGTACCAAGGCCGCGACACCACCGGCCTCACTACCATCTCGCGGTGATGGGACCTCCTCTTCTTCGGCGGGAGCAGCTCGGGCTCAGTGAGGGGAGCCTTGCCCTTCTCGGCGGCCGAGAACCTCCGGATCGGCGGCATGTCTGCACAAGCAAGGAGTGGAGCTAGGAAGGATAGGAAGCGGGAGAGGTAGAGGAAAGATGGGCGACGGGGGCTCCGCCCCCTCCCATTTATACCAGGAGAAGGCCAACCAGCGCCCCCACGATCACATGTAATGATGATTTTCCTTGCATGTCGCAGGGACTTGTCAAGTCGGGAAGTTGCCGAGGTAGCGTGGGTAAGTGGAGATGCCCACGTCCAATCAACCGCCACGCGTTGACCAAGGCCGCAGGCTATTGGGGCCTGTGACGCTCCGCACTTGACCCTTGGCTTCGCCTCGAAGCCAAGCCCAAGCGTGCCTTGGGCCCGGGGGCTACCGTCGGTGTTCTGGGAATGGGGGTCCCCAGACTTGCCTGCCTGTGGCCCACGGCGTGGCTTCGCTAGCAGGCCTGTACGGCCCATCTTCATCAACAAGGCATTCAAGACCCTCACGAGGGGCCAAGCCTCACGAGGCAGACGACGCAAGACCTCCTCAGGAGCGGCCTCACCAGGATGGCTCGCGAGGGGCGGAGAGTTCAAGGCCAGGCAAACCTCGCGGGGTTCTAGTGATGTGAGCCATGACGACCAAGGCCAGGCAGGCGCCAGCGCGTGCAGTGTCCTTGTTTCCTCTTCGGTGCTAAGGAAGCAGGCGCAGGTGCGGAGTACCGAGGTGTCAAGCAAAGGTTTCCATATCAGTGCAACAAGACCAAGACCAGAAGTACGGCAAGACAGAGGTCACCGTGGAGCCCAAGACGGCGTCACCACCAGAGCCTTTGGCAGGCGAAGACCACTTTCGTCAGGATAAGCTGTACTAGCTATCCCCCTTTGAATTGGCCGTTGTTGGCTCCCTTCCCGCTCAATATTTGGGGAGAGGACCAGGGCCTCTATATATAGGACTAGACACCACCATAGCTAGGGGGGTCAGATGGAGAGAGACCAGAACACACACAAGTTCACCAAGCACAAGAACACCTCAACCTCAGGAGGCTGTTCTTCCCTTTGTACTGTTCATCCTCAGCCCGAGAGGCAATCCACCACCACCACACTGGAGTAGGGCATTACACCACAACGGTGGCCCGAACCAGTATAAATCTTGTGTCCTTTGTGTTGCGAGTTCGTCGAGTTAGTTCGTAAGATCTTAGCTGAGTTAGGACGTAGATCGGTAGGGGGAAAATCTTCGCGCGCACCCCAGTGTTCAAACCTTAAGGGTTTTGCTGGAACCCGTGATCCGACATGGCCCGCATCCTGCGCCGCAGTCAACAGGACAGCCGTCGAGACCCCCATTCATCTTCACGCCCTTTGGGCTGGCCTGACTCCCCCTTTTTCCGCCTTCTTCAACGCCGTGCTCTCCCACTACCAAATCAATATGCTGCATCTGGATCCCCAGTCCATCATCCTTCTCGCCGTCTTCGCCTTTGTCTGCAAGGCCATGGTGCGCATTGCTCCCTCCGTGGCCTTACTCCACCACTTCTTCGCGTTGCATCTGACTGACCCCCGGCAGCGCTCCAGATGCTTGAGCTTCCAGGCTGTGGCTGCGACGGCCGGTACGGGGATTGACTTCGAGCTTTTGCCGTTTGTGAGCGGGTTCCAGAGGCGGTGTGTGTTCATGGACGTCGGCGTGCACAACCCCCTATTCTTGCTTCCGATGGCACCAGCTGCTCCCAGCTCCGGCTGGGGGCATGCTACCTCTTGAGCACTGCGTTGGTTTTCCCTTGAAGAGGAAAGGGTGATGCAGTAAAGTAGCATATGTATTTCCCTCAGTTTTTGAGAACCAAGGTATCAATCCAGTAGGACATCACGCTCGAGTCCCACGCACCTACACAAACTAATAAGAACCTCGCAACCAACGCGATAAAGGGGTTGTCAATCCCTTCACGGTCACTTACGAGAGTGAGATCTGATAAGATAATATTTTTGGTTTTTTTATAATAAAGAGAAATAAAGATGCAAAGTAAAATAAACGGCAATAGAAATAGCTAAGTGTTGGAAGATTAATATGATGGAAGATAGACCCGGGGGCCATAGATTTCACTTGCGGCTTCTCTCAAGAGCATAAGTATTACGGTGGGCAAACGAATTACTGTCGAGCAATTGATAGAACTGAGCATAGTTATGAGAATATCTAGGTATGATCATGTATATAGGCATCACATCCGTGACAAGTAGACCGAAATGATTCTGCATCTACTACTATTACTCTACACATCGACCGCTATCCAGCATGCATCTAGAGTATTAAGTTCATAAGAACAGAGTAATGCTTTAAGTAAGATGACATGATGTAGAGGGATAAACTCATGCAATATGATATAAACCCCATCTTTTTGTCCTCGATGGCAACAATACAATACGTGCCTTGCTGCCCCTGCTGTCACTGGGAAAGGACACCGCAAGATCGAACCCAAAGCTAAGCACTTCTCCCATTGCAAGAAAGATCAATCTAGTAGGCCAAACCAAACTGGTAATTCGAAGAGACTTGCAAAGATAAACCAATCATACATAAAAGAATTCAGATGAGATTCAAATATTGTTCATAGATAAACTTGATCATAAACCCACAATTCATCAGATCTCGACAAACACACCGCAAAAGAAGATTACATTGAATAGATCTCCAAGAAGGTCGAGGAGAACTTTGTATTGAGATCCAAAGAGAGAGAAGAAGCAATCTAGCTAATAACTATGGACCCGAAGGTCTGAGGTAAACTACTCACACATCATCGGAGAGCCCATGGAGTTGATGTAGAGACCCTCCGTGATCAATGCCCCCTCCGGCGGAGCTCCGGAAAAGGCCCCAAGATGGGATCTCTCGGGTACAGAAGGTTGCGGCGGTGGAATTAGGTTTTCGTGGTGCTCCTGGATGTTTGCGGGGTACGTGGACTTATATAGGAGGAAGAAGTAGGTCGGTGGAGCAACGAGGGGCCCACAAGGGTGGAGGGCGCGCCCCCTGCCTCGTGGCCTCCTTGATTGTTTCTTGACGCCCACTCCAAGTCTCCTGGATCACGTTTGTTGAGAAAATCACGTTCCTGAAGGTTTCATTCCATTTGGACTTTGTTTGATATTCCTTTTCTGCGAAACACTGAAATAGGAAAAAACAACAATTTGGGCTGGGCCTCCGGTTAATAGGTTAGTCCCAAAAATAATATAAAAGTGTATAATAAAGCCCATTAAACATCCAAAATAGAATATAATATAGCATGGAACAATCAAAAATTATAGATACGTTGGAGACGTATCAAGCATCCCCCTAGCTTAATTCCTGCTCGTCCTCGAGTAGGTAAATGATAAAAACAGAATTTTTGATGTGGAATGATACTTAGCATAATTTTCAATGTAATTCTCTGATTTGTGGTATGAATATTCAAATCCGAAAGATTCAAGACAAAAGTTTAATATTGACATAAAAATAATAATACTTCAAGCATACTAACTAAGCAATTATGTCTTCTCAAAATAACATGGCCAAAGAAAGTTATCCCTACAAAATCATATAGTCTGGCTATGCTCTATCTTCATCACACAAAATATTTATATCATGCACAACCCCGATGACAAGCCAAGCAATTGTTTCATACTTTTGATGTTCTCAAACTTTTTCAATCTTCACGCAATACATGAGCATGAGCCATGGACATAGCACTATATGTGTAATAGAATGGTGGTTGTGGAGAAGATAAAAAAGGAGAAGATAGTCTCACATCAACTAGGTGTATCAACAGGCTATGGACATGCCCATCAATAGATATCAATGTGAGTGAGTAGAGATTGCCATGCAACGGATGCACTAGAGCTATAAGTATATGAAAGCTCAACAAAAGAAACTAAGTGGGTGTGCATCCAACTCGCTTGCTCATGAAGACCTAGGGCATTTTGAGGAAGCCCATCATTGGAATATGCAAGCCAAGTTCTATAATGAAAAATTCCCACTAGTATATGAAAGTGATATCATAGGAGACTCTCTATCATGAAGATCATGGTGCTACTTTGAAGCACAAGTGTGGAAAAAGGATAGTAGCATTGTCCCTTCTCTCTTTTTCTCTCATTTTTTGGGCCTTCTCCTTTTTATGGCCTTTTTTTCGTCCGGAGTCTCATCCCGACTTGTGGGGGAATCATAGTCTCCATCATCCTTTCCTCACTGGGACAATGCTCTAATAATTATGATCATCACACTTTAATTTACTTACAACTCAAGAATTACAACTCAATACTTAGAACAAAATATGACTCTATGTGAATGCCTCCGGCGGTGTACCGGGATATGCAATGATGCATGAGTGACATGTATGAAGAATTATGAACGGTGGCTTTGCCACAAATACGATGTCAACTACACGATCACGCAAAGCAATTATGACAATGATGAAAGGTGTCATAGTAAACAAAACGGTGGTAAGTTGCATGGCAATATATCTCGGAATGGCTATGGAAATGCCATGATAGGTAGGTAGGCGGCTGTTTTGAGGAAGGTATATGGTGGTTGTATGATACCGGCGAAAAGTGCGCGGTATTAGAGAGGCTAGCAATGGTGGAAGGATGAGAGTGCGTATAATTCATGGACTCAACATTAGTCATAAAGAACTCATATACTTGTTGCAAAAATCTACAAGTTATCAAAGCAAAGTATTACGCGCATGCTCCTAGGGGGATAGATTGGTAGGAAAAGGCCATCGCTCATCCCCGACCGCCACTCATAAGGAAGACAATCAATAAATAAATCATGCTCTGACTTCATCACATAACGGTTCACCATACGTGCATGCTACGGGAATCACAAACTTTAACACACGTATTTCTCAAATTCATAACCACTTAACTAGCATGACTCTAATATCACCATCTTCATATCTCAAAATAATTATCAAGCATCAAACTTCTCATAGTATTTAAGACACTCATAAGATTTTTTTACTAATCTCGGATGCCTATCACTTTAGGACTAATTTTTATGATTAAAGCAAATTACGATGCTGTTTTGTAGGATTCTCAAAATAATATAAGTGAAGCATGAGAGAACAATAGTTTCTATAAAACAATTCCACTACCGTGCTCTAAAAGATATAAGTGAAGCACTAGAGCAAAAACTATATAGCTCAAAAGATATAAGTGAAGCACATAGAGTATTCTAATAAATTCCGAATCATGTGTGTCTCTCTCAAAAGATGTGTACAACAAGGATGATTGTGGTAAACTAAAAAGCAAAGACTCAAATCATACAAGACATTCCAAGCAAAACACATATCATGTGGTGAATAAAAATATAGCCCCAAGTAAAGTTACCCATGAACGAAGACGAAAGAGGGGATGCCTTCCGGGGCATCCCCAAGCTTAGTGAAAGTGCATCTAGTGCCCCTTAGTGATTTTGGTGTATTGAAGACTTATAGGTTAAGGGACTGATGCGTTCATGAGTGTACACAGGTCTATAAGTCTATGAGGAGTTTGATATTACAGAGAAAGTCGACCCCTAAAAATGAAGTTCTTCGACTGAAGACTTTGGATTTCTGAAGACTTTGAAAGTGAAGAAATTGGTGTAATCCTGAAGACTTGGTATTCATTTGAGGAACATGAAGCGTGAAGACTTTTGTTTTCGTTGTTTTTTTTCTCTTTCTTGAGTCATAGGAAATACCGTACTGTTAAAGGGGGTCGAGGAAATACTAAGGAAAAATTTCCAAGTGATGCTCAACTCAAAATCCTACACCTACCAATCCCTTCGAGTGAAGCCATTGGAAATCTCATACAATTCAGTCAATTTCTTTAGTGACAGAGATTCTTTAGTGACAGAGATGAAGTTCTTCTGGTCTATGAGGAATTTGTTCTGACTGAGGAGTTAGGAATTCGCCAGTGCAGATTGCCTACGCAGTGAGGAACATGATAGCCCTGAGGAATTTGATAACCAAAATTCTGACCATTGCTGTGCTATGCGCCAGCTGTCCCAAAATATCTACCCACCTAACGGTCATATCATTGAAGTGCATTTATGTCTTATCATGTCGGGCTACTCCCTAGGCTATAAATAGCCGCCCCCACAACCACTAGCTGGTTGGCTGCTCCGAGAGAAACTGACACTTGTCATTTGAGAGCATCCCATCCTCCGAGGACTTTGAGTGAAAATCATCAAGTGAGGAAAACCCAAACCCAAACACCTACAAACCCCAAGTGATTGAGCATCACTGAAGAGATTGATCCTGCGTGGATCTGACGCTTGTTACCTTTGAAGACTGTGCATCTTCCAGATGGTCAGGCGTCATGGTCTAGAGCATCCATGAGGAAATTGTGGATCGCCGAGTGACCGAGTGTGTGAAGGTTTGGAAGTCACCTGGAGACTTACCACGAGTGATTGGGAGAGGACTGTGTGACCTTAGCTCAAGGGGAATACGGTGAGGACTATGTGTCCTGAGCTGCGTGTTCAGGACTGGGTGTCCGGGACTGTGTGTCCTTAGGTTTAAATACCTAGCTGCCCTAACGAGACGTACAACTGTCGCAGCAGTTGGAACTGGTCTACCAAATCATTGTATTCACCGAGCTAACTGGTTCCATTTCCTCAACCCTTCCATTTCCTCATTTCTGTGTTGTGTGCTTGTTCATATCTATTTGAAGACTTTGACCGAAGACTTTCTCTATTTCCTCAGTTCATTTTCTTCAGTCTGTTTGTCTTATCCTGTGTTATCCTGTGTTTACGCTTTCTGTACTCTGTGCTTGTTTTCAGTTCTTCATGAAGACCATGCTCATGCTCTGTTATGTTTACTTCTGAGTACTTATTCCGCTGCAAGTAGTTCTTCACTCAGGAATTTTCTCACCCTGAAATTCCTCAGTGAATAATTCATAAAAATCGCCTATTCACCCCCTCTAGCCGATATAACGCACTTTCACTTAGGCTTTTTGGTGTCCTTGAATTTTACCTTGGGGTGCCCTGGGCATCCCCAAGCTTAGGCTCTTGCCACTCCTTGTTCCATAATCCATCAAATCTTTACCCAAAACTTGAAAACTTCACAACACAAAACTCAAAATAGAAAATCTTGTGAGCTCGGTTAGCGAAAGAAAACAAAACACCACTTCAAGGTACTGTATTGAACTCATTCTTTATTTATATTGGTGTTAAACCTACTGTATTTCAACTTCTCTATGGTTCATAAACTCTTTTACTTGCCATAGATTCATCAAAATAAGAAAACAACATACGAAAAACAGAATCTGTCAAAAACAGAACAGTTTGTAGTAATCTGTAGCTAACGAAAACTTCTGGAACCCCAAAAATTCTAAAATAAATTGCTGGAAGTGAGGAATTTATCTATTAATCATCTGCAAAAATAATTAACTAAGTAGCGCTTTCCAAATAAAAATGGCAGCAATTCTCGTGAGCGCTAAAGTTTGTGTTTTTACAACAAGATCAAAAAGACTTTCCCCAAGTCTTCCCAACGGTTCTAGTTAGCACAAACACTAATTAAACGCAAAAAACTCAACCAAAACAGAGGCTAGATAAATTATTTATTACTAAACAGGAGCAAAAAGCAAGGAATAAAAATAAAATTGGGTTGCCTCCCAACAAGCGCTATCGTTTAACGCCCCTAGCTAGGCATAAAAGCGAAGATAAATCTAGGTATTGCCATCTTTGGTATTAGGAAAGAAAAGAGAAAGTTTATTTTCTATAGCATTTATCTTTCTATTTTGAGATAGCACGTGGCCATTAATGGTGGAAGAAATATTAAGCACGTTACGAAAATTGGCATCTAAGCTAGCCCTCATTTCTTTGATAATTTCATTTTGGTAAAAGCACAAAAGAGAGGTGGATTCAACCTTATCACTCATGGGGTGCCCAAATATAGTTTTCATCTTTTCATACGTATCAATGGGATCCCCCTCAAGAAAACCATCTTCAAAGATAGAATCTAGAACTTGCTTGAATGAAGAGGGTAAACCGATATAAAAGCTTTCCAGGTAAACCTCAATTTGATATTTGGGCACATAGCTAGCTCGGATCCTTAATAGCCTATCCCAAGCGTCTTTCAAAGATTCATCAAGTAAATAACGAAAAATTCCGGGATCATCTTCATCGAGATTATTCAAACTCTCATTGATAACCCCGGTAGGCCTTTCCATAGCATCATTATTTATGAGCTTAGAGAGGACAGGGGGACTATCCAAGGTTAAAACCCGAGAGAGAACCCCTAACCCTTTTTGAATCAGCCATGGTACAAGAAAACAAACGGGAAAGAGGCGAATAAAATGGCAAGGGTGAAGTGGGGGAGAGGAAAACGAGAGGCAAATGGCAAATAATGTAATGCGAGGGATAAGAGTTTGTGATGGGTACTTGGTATGTCTTGACTTGTGCGTAGAATCCCCGGCAACGGCGCCAGAAATGGCTCATTGTCAGGAGTCAAATCTTTAATTGACTTGGCGCGAATCTCCCCGGCAACGGCACCAAAAATTCTTCTTGCTACCTCTTGAGCACTACGTTGGTTTTCCCTTGAAGAGGAAAGGGTGATGCAGTAAAGTAGCGTAAGTATTTCCCTCAGTTTTTGAGAACCAAGGTATCAATCCAGTAGGAGATCACGCTCGAGTCCCACGCACCTACACAAACAAATAAGAACCTCGCAACCAACGCGATAAAGGGGTTGTCAATCCCTTCACGGTCACTTACGAGAGTGAGATCTGATAGATATGATAAGATAATATTTTTGGTTTTTTATGATAAAGAGAAATAAAGATGCAAAGTAAAATAAACGGCAATAGAAATAGCTAAGTGTTGGAAGATTAATATGATGGAAGATAGACCCGGGGGCCATAGATTTCACTAGTGGCTTCTCTCAAGAGCATAAGTATTATGGTGGGCAAACGAATTACTGTCGAGCAATTGATAGAACTGAGCATAGTTATGAGAATATCTAGGTATGATCATGTATATAGGCATCACATCCGTGACAAGTAGACCGAAATGATTCTGCATCTACTACTATTACTCTACACATCGACCTCTATCTAGCATGCATCTAGAGTATTAAGTTCATAAGAACAGAGTAATGCTTTAAGTAAGATGACATGATGTAGAGGGATAAACTCATGCAATATGATATAAACCCCATCTTTTTGTCCTCGATGGCAACAATACAATACGTGCCTTGCTGCCCCTGCTGTCACGGGGAAAGGACATCGCAAGATCGAGCCCAAAGCTAAGCACTTCTCCCATTGCAAGAAAGATCAATCTAGTAGGCCAAACCAAACTGATAATTCGAAGAGACTTGCAAAGATAAACCAATAATACATAAAAGAATTCAGATGAGATTCAAATATTGTTCATAGATAAACTTGATCATAAACCCACAATTCATCAGATCTCGACAAACACACGGCAAAAGAAGATTACATCGAATAGATCTCCAAGAAGGTCGAGGAGAACTTTGTATTGAGATCCGAAGAGAGAGAAGAAGCAATCTAGCTAATAACTATGGACCTGAAGGTCTGAGGTAAACTACTCACACATCATCGGAGAGCGCATGGAGTTGATGTAGAGGCCCTCCGTGATCAATGCCCCCTCCGGCGGAGCTCCGGAAAAGGCCCCAAGATGGGATCTCTCGGGTACAGAAGGTTGCGGCGGTGGAATTTGGATTTCGTGGTGTTCCTGGATGTTTGCGGGGTACGTGGACTTATATAGGAGGAAGAAGTAGGTCGGTGGAGCAACGAGGGGCCCACAAGGGTGGAGGGCGCGCCCAGGGGGGTAAGCGCGCCCCCTGCCTCGTGGCCTCCTCGATTGTTTCTTGACGCCCACTCCAAGTATCCTGGATCACGTTTGTTGAGAAAATCACGTTCCCGAAGGTTTCATTCCATTTGGACTTTGTTTGATATTCCTTTTCTGCGAAACACTGAAATAGGAAAAAACAACAATTTGGGCTGGGCCTCCGGTTAATAGGTTAGTCCCAAAAATAATATAAAAGTGTATAATAAAGCCCATTAAACATCCAAAATAGAATATAATATAGCATGGAACAATCAAAAATTATAGATACGTTGGAGACGTATCA